>NW_026045712.1:0-19030 GCF_023898315.1 Schistocerca nitens
AAGTCGTTCTGTTCAGGATATCTCATTATGTTTACGCCCAGTAAAGGTTCTAATATTCTACAACAGCAAATGGACATCAAAGGTATTAAATGGCAGTTTTCTGGGTCACTTCTGCTACCCTTCTTGTTGACGTGTTTGATCTGTGCTTTCTCCCAGCTACAGTTTTCTGTTCAAGGGATCTGCAATACAGTACAGTTAACAGAGGGACTAACTGAACCAGAAATTCGCAGATATGAACTGGCATTACAACATGTCCTCGGTTCTCGCCACCCTCCATGAACAACACTCTTGAAGGCTTCCCACACTTCCTTTTCTTTCCCCTCCAAAATTTGGTCAAATGCAGGATCCTTTACAAGTTCTGTTATTTGTGGTCCGACAAAAATGCCTGCCTTCCTTAACTTAATTTCGAAAATTTCCCTCCTATGTACTTAAAGGCCTGTCTTTCTTGGTTCATAGCTTTGACAAAGTTTTTTTATCAAACCCAGCTTGATATGCAGGGATGGAATAAGAACGTCTTTTGGGTCCACAAGAGGTTTGGCAACGTCATTTTTCTCGCTAGGGTGAAGATTTCTTGCAGGCCAGTCTTCTTTAATATAATGCAATTTCCTATCTCTACTGTCCCACACACATAAGAAGCAACAATGTTTTGTGTAACCCAGTTGCATTCCTGGGAGTATGGCAGTGACTTTTAGATCACCACAGATTTTCCATTTATGTTCACGATATTTAATTGAGTCCAAGAGAGCTGTCATATTTCCATATGTCTCCTTCATGTGAACAGCATGACCAACAGGAATAGATGAAAGAAGGTTCCCATTGTGGAGTAACACAGCTTTCAAACTAAGCTTGGAGGAGTCTATGAATAGCCTCCATTCAGTTGGATCATGGTTCAGATTCAAAGATTTCATCAAGCCATTAATGTAGCAGCAAATAACAAGATTATTTTTCTTCTCAAAAAAGGGAAGCAGTTCCATGTGATGTTTTCTGTACTGTGAGATTCTCACATAACTTTGGAGAAGATTCCATTGCTGTAGTCGAGACCCAAGAATTTCTGCATTCTCCTTTGACAGGCCAAGGTCTCTAATGAGATCACTCAATTCCACTTGACCCAGTCTGTGTGGTTTATCATCTTTTCCATCAAAATCAGGGTCATGAGATGTGGAAGGCTTGTTTGGTTCTTCTTGTTCCACACTGTCTTCATTTTCTACTTCAAGCGCACAATTTTCGGGTGGAGCAGTGACTGGTAAACTATCCGAATGTGGAATGGGTCGAATAGCAGATTGAAGATTCGGGTACTGAACTGTTCTTCTTTTCTTCATAGACAATCCTGCCTTTATAGGTGGTGTCAGGCAGAAATAGCAGTCATCTGTATCTCGCCAAATTATAGGCACAGCGAAAGCCATAGATTGTTTCTTCTTTTTCAGCCATTCTCGCAGTGTAATTGAACATGCGTTGCAACATTTATGTGGAGCCCAAGACTGGTCCCCTACTTTCATACCAAAATAATACTGATAGGCAGTCTTTACAAGAGGCATCAGATTGAATTTCTGTGAGGAAAATGTTATTTCACCACAAATATAACAAAATTTACTCACCATATTTACACATTTTCGTGGCATTTTTACAAATTTTACACTAAAAAAAAAGCACTCGCGAACCAGAAATTTTGCATTAATTTGAGTAAAAACTACATGTAATACACAGTCACAGCAACAGTATCTATGTTTATGACTTACAAACAGCTGAAGAGCATTTGTGTTTTGTTATTTGACAGGTGTGCAAAAAAAAAAAAAAAAAAAAAGTTCCCCCAAATTTAAAATTTTCACTCTAAAAAATGAAATGTCACTTTATCTTCAAAACAAGAGCTAATCTGTCATTTTTATGGTGATTTTTGAATTCAGAAGATGGAAATACATGTAAATTTACTATTTTTAAGCCCGAAACATTTTCATTGATGCCCAGTGTTACCAAAGGGAGCCTTGTTTATTATGTCTTGTAAATATTCTGGACACAGTGTTGCATAGAGAGATCCATTATATGTAACTCTCACTGTTCAACAAAAGAATGTTTGCTAGTAAGCACAGTGTAATGAAATTAACTGGGTCACTGTCACTGTTTCCAATTTTGGCTGTGTGTGGGCTTTTCAATATGTTGTCGAAACATGATACACAGCTCCAAGGCAATTTAAGCCTTTTCCACTGTTTTCAGATCATCAAAGTTGTGAATTATGTTGTTATTTCCAGGCAATCTATTTGTCATATTGTGTACATTTTATGACCAGTTACTGTAAATCTGTGATTGAATGACAAGAAATAATTTTCAATCTTTATTGGATTGCAAACTAAATTAATAATTAAGGTTTACAGTGAAGTTAATTACTGAATTAAAAATTAGATTGACAGTTACAGGGAAAGTAATCCACCAAGCAAACTACAATAGTAGAGGCAGACTCAAATAATGATTATGGTAACACCAATAATACTTTCAAGGCCTATGCCCACTCCAGAAATCCAGTTTGTATGTTATGTAATAGCTTACAACAAACATTTTCTTACCCCAGTTACTATAATTTTTGATTCAAGACCACTCTTACGTACTGTGTCACAGAATTGGCTGTAGATTCCTGTCTTACTAAACATAAATGGATGCCCATCATAGTGTCATGTTCCACTTCTTATATCAATTATGCTACATGCATGTTCAGTTGTGAGTAAAAGTTAACTCATTACACTCGTTAGTAGATAGTCAAAATATAATCCCACTTTCTACAAATAACCCAGTGTAATGCAAACCACAACCAGAGTCGTATGGAGTGACAATTTGCAAACTCAATAGAAGTAATAGCAATGGAAATGTTTCATGATACTAGATCCTACATAATCTGTATTCTATAGTGGCCACGATGATTCCCCTTGGTTTTTCACTGTAAGTAGACTTGTTGTTGTTGTGGTCTTCACTCCTGAGACTGGTTTGATGCAGTTCTCCATGCTACTCTATCCTGTGCAAGCTTCTGCATCTCCCAGTACCTACTGAAACCTACATCCTTCTGAATCTGCTTAGTGTATTCATCTCTTGGTCTCCCCCTACGATTTTTACCCTCCACGCTGCCCTCCAATACTAAATTGGTGATCCCTTGATGCCTCAGAACATGTCCTACCAACCGATCCCTTCTTCTGGTTAAGTTGTGCCACAAACTTCTCTTCTCCCCAATCCTATTCAATACTTCCTCATTAGTTATGTGATCTACCCACCTTATCTTCAGCATTCTTCTGTAGCACCACATTTCAAAAGCTTCTATTCTCTTCTTGTCCAAACTATTTACCGTCCATGTTTCACTTCCATACATGGCTACACTCCATACAAATACTTTCAGAAATGACTTCCTGACACTTAAATGTATACTCGATGTTAACAAATTTCTTCAGAAACTCTTTCCTTGCCATTACCAGTCTACATTTTATATCCTATCTACTTCGACCATCATCAGTTATTTTGCTCCCCAAATAGCAAAACTCCTTTACTACTTTAAGTGTCTCATTTCCTAATCTAATTCCCTCAGCATCACCAGACTTAATTCGACTACAGTCCATTATCCTCGTTTTGCTTTTGTTAATGTTCATCTTATATCCTCCTTTGAAGACACTGTCCATTCCGTTCAGCTGCTCTTCCAGGTCCTTTGCTGTCTCTAACAGAATTACAATGTCATCGGCGAACCTCAAAGTTTTTATTTCTTCTCCGTGGATTTTAATTCCTACTCCGAATTTTTCTTTTGTTTCCTTTACTGCTTGCTCAATATACAGATTGAATAACATCGGCGATAGGCTACAACCCTGTCTTACTCCCTTCCCAACCACAGCTTCCCTTTCATGTCCCTCGACTCTTATAACTGCCATATGGTTTCTGTACAAGTTGTAAATAGCCTTTCGCTCCCTGTATTTTACCTCTACCACCTTTAGAATTTGAAAGAGAGTATTCCAGTCAACATTGTCAAAAGCTTTCTCTAAGTCTCAAATGCTAGAAACGTAGGTTTGCCTTTCCTTAATCTTTCTTCTAAGATAAGTCGTAAGGTCAGTATTGCCTCACGTGTTCCAGTATTTCTACGGAATCCAAACTGATCTTCCCCGAGGTCGGCTTCTACTAGTTTTTCCATTCGTCTGTAAAGAATTCGTGTTACTATTTTGCAGCTGTGGCTTATTAACTGATTTTTCGGTAATTTTCACATCTGTCAACACCTGCTTTCTTTGGGATTGGAATTATTATATTCTTCTTCAAGTCTGAGGGTATTTCGCCTGTCTCATACATCTTGCTCACCAGATGGTAGAGTTTTGTCAGGACTGGCTCTCCCAAGGCCGTCAGTAGTTCCAACGGAATGTTGTCTACTCCGGGGGCCTTGTTTCGACTCAGGTCTTTCAGTGCTCTGTCAAACTCTTCACGCAGTATCGTATCTACCATTTCATCTTCATCTACATCCTCTTCCATTTCCATAATATTGTCCTCAAGTACATTGCCCTTGTATAGACCCTCTATATACTCCTTCCACCTTTCTGCTTTCCCTTCTTTGCTTAGAACTGGGTTTCCATCTGAGCTCTTGATATTCATACAAGTGGTTCTCTTTTCTCCAAAGGTCTCTTTAATTTTCCTGTAGGCAGTATCTATCTTACCCCTAGTGAGATAAGCCTCTACATCCTTACATTTGTCCTCTAGCCATCCCTGCTTAGCCATTTTGCACTTCCTGTCGATCTCATTTTTGAAACGTTTGTACTCCTTTTCGCCTGCTTCATTTACTGCATTTTTATATTTTCTCCTTTCATCAATTAAATTCAACATTTCTTCTGTTACCCAAAGATTTCTACTAGCCCTCGTCTTTTTACCTACTTGATCCTCTGCTGCCTTCACTACTTCATCCCTCAAAGCTACCCATTCATCTTCTACTGTATTTCTTTCCCCCATTCCTGTCAATTGTTCCCTTACGCTCTCCCTGAAACTCTGTACAACCTCTGGTTCTTTCAGTTTATCCAGGTCCCATCTCCTTAAATTCCCACCTTTTTGCAGTTTCTTCAGTTTTAATCTACAGGTCATAACCAATAGTTTGTGGTCAGAGTCCACATCTGCCCCTGGAAATGTCTTACAATTTAATACCTGGTTCCTAAATCTCTGTCTTACCATTATATAATCTATCTGATACCTTTTAGTATCTCCAGGGTTCTTCCATGTATACAACCTCCTATCATGATTCTTAAACCAAGTGTTAGCTATGATTAAGTTGTGCTCTGTGCAAAATTCTACCAGGCGGCTTCCTCTTTCATTTCTTAGCCCCAATCCATATTCACCTACTACGTTTCCTTCTCTCCCTTTCCTACACTCGAATTCCAGTCACCCATGACTATTAAATTTTCGTCTCCCTTCACTACCTGAATAATTTCTTTTATCTCATCATACATTTCATCAATTTGTTCATCATCTGCAGAGGTAGTTGGCATATAAACTTGTACTATTGTAGTAGGTGTGGGCTTCGTGTCTATCTTGGCCACAATAATGCGTTCACTATGCTGTTTGTAGTAGCTTACCCGCGTTCCTATTTTCCTATTCATTATTAAACCTTCTCCTGCATTACCCCTATTTGACTTTGTGTTTATAACCCTGTAGTCACCTGACCAGAAGTCTTGTTCCTCCTGCCACCGAACTTCACTAATTCCCATTATATCTAACTTTAACCTATCCATTTCCCTTTTCAAATTTTCTAACCTACCTACCCGATTAAGGGATCCGACATTCCACGCTCCGATCTGTAGAATGCCAGTTTTCTTTCTCCTGATAACG
Source organism: Schistocerca nitens (assembly GCF_023898315.1). Lineage (NCBI taxonomy): Eukaryota > Metazoa > Arthropoda > Insecta > Orthoptera > Acrididae > Schistocerca > Schistocerca nitens. The sequence continues at coordinate 5,821 of NW_026045712.1, forward strand.
ACATCCTCTTGAGTAGTCCCCGCCCAGAGATCCGAATGGGGGACTATTTTACCTCCGGAATATTTTACCCAAGAGGACGCCATCATCATTTAATCATACAGTAAAGCTGCATGCCCTTGGGAAAAATTACGGCCGTAGTTTCCCCTTGCTTTCAGCTGTTCGCAGTACCAGCACAGCAAGGCCGTTTTGGTTATTGTTACAAGGCCAGATCAGTCAGTCATCCCGACTGTTGCCCTTCAACTACTGAAAAGGCTGCTGCCCCTATTCAGGAACCACACGTTTCTCTGGCCTCTCAACAGATACCCCTCCATTGTGGTTGTATCTACGGTACGGCTATCTGTATTGCTGAGGCACGCAAGCCTCCCCACCAACGGCAAGGTCCATGGTTCATGGGGGGGTAAGTAGACTTACCTTCAGATAATATCAGCTCTGCTCCATTAAGTTTCGGGAATGCAGCTGCATGTATTCTGCTTCTTCTTCTAATATTTCGGCTGTATACCTTTCAGCCATCTTCAGAGAGAGCCGTACGACTCTCTGAAGATGGCTGAAAGGTATACAGCCGAAATATTAGAAGAAGAAGCAGAATACATGCGGCTGCATTCCCGAAACTTAATGGAGCAGTCATTGCGCCGCGAAAATCTGAAGACTCAATATCAGCTCTCTTTCTGTGCGTCACTCTATTTCCCCTCTCTACTTCCCCAACTCTGTATAAGAAGATAGGAAAGAAATTTTTGCTATTGTATTAAATGGCTCTGTGATGTAACATTAGTTAAAGAAATATAACCCAAAATTGATGAGATAAGAAGGATGAATAAAATTGTGATACAAACAAAAGAAACTGAGAATCAAGACACCAGTAACACTAAACATGAATAACTTGCGTTCCTTTTTCTACACCTCCCTTTTCTTCCTTTAAAAGAGTAAAATATTGTTATTTTAATGTTTTTACATTTATGTTGTATTGTGACTGTATATTGGCCCCTGCAGCATGTAATGTGTACAGGTTATAAGCTAAAATGAAATGGTTTCATGTGAAATTTCAACTCCAAAATGAATGAACAATTAGTCACATATGTGAAAATAATTGAAATGTATCTGTTTTCTTTTCCAGTTTGCCTCGCTATTGCTATTCCAAATCTTGGAGCTGTCATCTCGTTGGTCGGTGCAGTCAGCAGTTCCACATTAGCTCTCATATTTCCTCCTCTGATAGAGATTCTTACCTTTTGGCATGATGATCTTGGAAGATATAACTGGATACTCTGTAAAGATATCTGCATTATGATATTTGGTGTCTGTGGCTTTATGTTTGGGTCATATGTTAGTATTGCCAACATAATTTCACCAGAAGAATGAATAGTCTTCCAGTCACAAATTATCATAATGATATACCACAATTATACAACAGAAAAACTAATTTGTTGTCATAAAGCAAATATAAATTTGTTTAGGAACAAATTCACCTCTGTTGTAATAAGTTTACAGATGTTAATATTGTGCAGTTTTATACACTTCATGGAGTTTTATTGATATCATACGGTACTATGAAAAACATTTAGATATTTTATAAGGAAGTTTACTGTACAAAGGAAGTTTATTTTTGTAACACCACATTTTTCCGGAAAAAATGTGGTTGTTGTTGATACTTGAACATATTTATTATTTATTTTTGTTTACTTGTCTATGGCAATGTAAATTGTAAATACTCTGTGTATATTAATATGTTACCCTGTTTTAATTTCAATATTAGTTCTTCGATGACAACTTTAACAAATGTAAAATGTATGTGATAAAATGGTTTTTAGGAAAATAATGCTTCTAAGAATATATTTCTGTTCAGAATATACTGACAGATTATTTCTTGCATAAGATAGCAAGACTTTTCTGTATCTTCCAAAGACCTGTGATATTACTGACAAGATTACATTAACTTATTTTGTAATGAGCTTTCAAGTTCAGGGTTTTAAAATATGTTAGTAGCACATTGATGAGACAAAGAACATTTGGCCACAATTTAAAAAACATATTGACACTTTTATTTCAAAAATAGAATAGTGAATGTGAATACTGAATGTAAGAGGAACAGATGAAAATGAGCTTCCATGTGTTACAATAACAACTGTCAGATTAGCTATGGTACTAATAGAACCAGTCGCCTTTTTATGGTAATAGTGTTTATATGTGACTTCAAAGAACACAGTTTTGCATAATTAAATGCCAAAGATATTTGTGTTATTTTATGGTGCAGTTAATGCAAAAAATGTACAAATGAGCAATGCTAATTTGTATATCTGAATCTATTGTTCAGCTGTAATTATCTGAAAATGCACAAATCGATGCTTGATGTATGGCACATGTACATAAGTGGATGTTATAATGTGTACACCTAACCTGCAATAGCAAACTGTACATACGCACAGCTAAATTGCGAATCTTATCATAATTATGTATTTATTAATGAGCTGTACACCTGAAGAGACATGTTAACAAGAGATGTAAGAGCATAGACACTCTTTGTGCTGTAAATGTCTCATTGTCAAGGAGCTGTATGCACATTGTCTCTTAAGTATATAATGACTTTCTCTGTGGAGAAAATTATTTTAAAACAAAATACTGCCTTTTGCCAGTAAGTATTATTTTAACTTAATTTTTTATGTTTTGTAATTTATGTATTATTTATGCATGTTTTACATGTACTTTTTGTGGTGCTCCATTGTATAACCAAGATGATCAAAAAGTCAGTAATAGCATTTTTTTATTGTTCAAGATTTGGAACAGCATTTCTCCACCACACTGTATTTAGCCTGCAAAATTTGAATAATAGGTTATTAACTCATTCTGTTTTATCAGTGTGGGCTTGGAGGAAATTGATATGTATGTGTCTTAAATGAATTATTGCACAACAACAGATAATTATCATTGAGCTTGGAAAAAGCTAAATAAACTGACAATAATTTGTGAAAAGCTTATTTGTTTACAAACATGGCCCTATCTAATCAACCACCACTAGTAGCAAGAAGCAAATGAATATACAAATGTTCTTTCATGTTAATAGATATATAATTTTTAATAATGGAAATGTTATCTACATTTTGTGTGATGTTACATACCCACAGAAATTATTGAATTATTATTTTGTGTTTCATTTGCTGACAGTGCGATCAGAGATCAAATGTTCTTGCAATCTCAAGGTGGTTAGCTGATTTTTGCATAAATGATAATCTTAACTCTGCAAGGAAGTATAACGATAACTTCATTTAATGTAATATGCCTTTTGGCATAATAATGGCAAATTAAATTTATTGTGGATATAGAAACAGTAGTGCACATGTAGTAACAAAACTTATGTACTTTTATTACAAGTTAATGTTTTACTCTCATGCAATCATTTTTATTAGCAACAGTATAGCTAATATTGTTCAAATTTCATCATTTTTGGAACCAGTGACAATTGTATGAATGTTAATAGCATTTTTACTTCGAGGTAAAGGAGTATTATATTCAGAACTACCCTACAAATTAGTTGCATAATGCAGGTGTGCATGCATTTACAAAATCACACACACACAAACACACACACACACACACACACACACACACACACACACACAGTTTAACAGAGAAATAAGGTAAATATGAAAAATATATACTTTATATGGATTTCTCTTTATAACCAGAGATGTGATTTTTCTGATTGATCTGAAATCTGATAAATTCTGTTATAAAGGATGGCTAGCTCTTCATAACTTATTACAATATCAGATGATAGAATTTAAATGTTTTTTAGAAGTTTTTTGAAGTTTTATGAAAATTACATACACAGATACAGTAATGATTGAAAGCAAGAAGACAGTAAAGTGTTTATTGTTTTAGAGGTATGTTGATAAAAACAGTTGTGCACAAGAGCAATTGCTGATTGTATCTTCTGATTTTCTGTCACATTACAATAATTCATGTCACATTACAATTCCTGTCATAAAAATAATGAACATGACAATAAAGGACAATAAATTATGCATCACTGAAACTTTAAAAGAAGTTTCTGAATACTAGAATTACTGTGTTGCTTGCATTTGACCTCCCCAAACAAAAACAGCATTTGATGTTGAGCAGCTCTCAATTTTATTTGCAGTTGTGGAACTACTGCTGCTCTTAAGGTCACTCAGAAACTTGCATGAGGACTGAAATGTACACATACCAAACTGAATTTGACAGGTGGAGTATGCTTTTTTGCTCTGATTACAACAGCAATTCATGAGGGCATGGGTTATAAAACTGCGTGGAAGTGTCTGAAAGCATACTGGTGTATAATTGATCAAGAACTGCCCAGAACTTGATGAGTTTGGTTGCAGAAGTGTACAAAGTTTGCAAATCTATTTTTGACATCTCATGTTTCCTCAATAGGATTGTCCCAAAGTAATCTCCCACGACATAATTTGGTAATGATAAAGAGGTGCTTTAAATTTTTGAGGTTTGTGGTGGAATAGTATGCATGTAAACAAATGAGTGCATATAATCTGCCAGTAGCTTGTGAAGGGTGGTGATAGATCAGGGGGTCCTGTCTGTCTCACATTAAGGTTACTCAACATACTACCCTGTTGACAAGTAGGATCCATTGCCATAAATTCCTTTTGATCCTCATGTACTCTGCTAATGGCATTTCTTAACATCTCAACATAGTTGTGGCTTATAACTTCAGGTGACCTCCTTCAGTCCTTCAAGCAACAATACGAATTTTGTACCCTACAGTGTGTCAGCAGCAGAGGTGAAGGACAGTATCTGCTGTACTCCATAGCAAAGAACTGGTTCTAGTTGACATAATTACAAAGAAGTTGCTGTCAACCACTGCACTGCACTCTCTGTATCCTCTGTTACAATTCATAATAGTCAACACCATCCTCTTTGATTCATGGCATTCAACTCTGGCAGTGCCAGTTTGACACAAAGTATCATATGACCTTCACAAAGTGCCCTGTGAAAAATATGAATATACCTGGATGAATTAAGAGGTAGAGTGTCCTATCTGGTTGGCCATCATTATCTGGCTACCATTAGCCACAGAGAAAGCCTACAGCTTATCTGTCTTGTATGTGCCCCCTTGTATGTGGTTGTGAGGATCCCAGGCTTTGAGACAGAGCACTTGAGGACTGGGCCAGAACTGTGCATTTAGCACTTTTAAAGTGCCTTTCCAAAGTTACAGGGTCTGGCAAGCTAGTGTCCATGGGTAAGCTTAACAGAGGGGCTATTGTCATGCAAATATGAGGGATGTCTGTATTCATTCTGGCTGCAAGAACATTTGTTGTAGTGTCCTGAGGAAGCTATGCCATCGAGCCTCCCCAGCTTCTCCTGCATCTACACCCTGTAATATGAAATTTGGCTAAATAAACAAAAACATGTTCCCTAGAAAGCCTGCTATTTCAACTACTTTCAATTGAGAGACAATAAATTGTGGAGCTTTAGGATTTGAATATAAATATGGTATGAAAAGTTCTAATAGATCTTTAGGATTCAAAAACAGGTTAGTGAAATTGGATAAGGAGTTAAATAACATCAAGTAGAACATGATAGATTAATGAAGAAAAAATGGAAAAGAAAATGAAATAAAAATTGGACCATATGATTTTTATTAGCAGATATGGGAACTCCAGATGTAGGCTTAGTTGGAGACAAGAATAGATGACCCTTTGATTGTCACACATGGAGAGTGAAACGAGATGTTAGGATGACAGTAGATTGTTTAATTAACTTGTTTATTCTGGCCCTTGGTCATAATACACCAGGAACAGCTTCGTGGAGTTTCCAGTTGCCTCTCATGTGAAACAATAGATGTCCGGCATTGCTGACAGCGCAAAGAGTAGGGCGTAGTGTGACATTACTCAAATTCCATAGTCAGTGATGTGTCTGGCTGCAACGATAATGACAGTGCCACAACACAGCTGACAATACCATAGGGGAGGCTGTGACCTCCCTCCAGTGAGCGAGCAGCTCTGTGCTGTGACAGTGGCTCTCTTGTGACTGAGGGCAGGCTGCCCTGTCCTGTGGTCAAACAGTGTATCCTGTACTGCATTCCGGGATGTCGCTCTGTGTGTCACAGGATTATGGTATAGACTGCGACACTGAAATGAGAATATTTTAGTAAATGAATTGCTGAGTACTTATATGCTCCAGCCTGTGTTTGATTTAGGGCTTAAGGTAGGCTCATCCAAGAACTGCACCCGGCGGGCATGGCTACGCTCCGCATGCACAAGGCAGTGTAGTTTGGCACCCAGTATGCGACTGTGCGTCACTAGTGTCAGCATAGGAGTGAGAGAGATAGGTGCGGAGCAAGTGAGACTGTGGAACATTACTCTGCCCTGGACTGTCTCGCGGTCAGATCCATTGTAAACAAAATAACAGAGGAAGTGCAGCCCTGTAAAAGTGGTCGATGGCTGGTAAAACAAGCAAACCATTTACTGTTTAGGGAACAATTAATGCTTGTGTGGCAGAATTATTACACAAGGCTTTAGAAAACAATATCCAAAACAACCATCGAAGAAGAACTGAATAGTTTTCTGACCCTCAGGTTGGTTCTATTAGTGTTGCATATGAACACTCGTCATATGTACAGTAGGCATCTTCTGAAAGATATATCAATTTCTTAAATGACCTAGTGTAATAAATATTCTATTTTAGAAATAATTTTATGTACAGGGTATAGATTCTCATTCTTACTGTTAGTAGTTACAAGTAAATATTTTTTGTTGCTCTTCATGCTACAGCTTTTTGTATCCCTTTTCAGAGTGTATACACTGGATCCTTAGTTTGCTGTTTTGTACACAATAATTTTAATTGACCAAGTTTGAAAATATATTTAGAAAAATAGAATGAAGGTTATAAAGACCTTTAATCCTTACAATTAACATTTTACATATATTTCTTTTTCGAGGAAATGATTTTGTCTAGGTTTGGTGCAGTATTCCGAGAGACTCCTAACCTCAAAATCTAGTCAAATTTTTACCACTAAGTAGTGAACGGTTCTTAGTTTTAGCAAGCTTTAAAAGGGAGAAAAAGTGCTCACAAATATATGTGGAACCAAACATCGAGAGAACTTTGGCCACATGCTTGTGCAAACGAGGATACCTCTCTCATGGAAAGGAACAAAAGAAAGCAGTTCTTCAGGCAGATATTGCACTGCAGGTCAATCAGCTCTAGTTGAAACATTTTTGAAATGTCCTTTGGCCGAAGGGAAAATGGGTGAACAAATATATCTAAGGCCAGTTGAAGCTCACTTATTTCCAAAAATCTGTTTTCAAACTCATCTTGTAATTCGCAAATGATATGAACACAATCTGAAAAATCCACATCTTCTTTAATGCTGTCTAATGCAGGTAGGTGTCCACAATTCTCCTCACAACTGTTTCTCCCACAAAATTAGATTTTTTTTTTAAATGCTTGAGTTGTCTGCACTAAATCGACAACAGAGTGATTTTCGCCTTGGAGTGATATGCTCAAAGTATTTAAATGGCCAGTTAGGTCCCTCAAAAAAGCCAAATTCGCCACCCACTTAGGATCACGAAGTAATTTTTCTGGATGTCGCTTCATTTCCAAAAAGGTATTGATTTCGTCCCTCAAGGAGAAAAACCAATGAATCACCTTCCCTCTACTCCGCCATCTTACTTTAGTGTGGTTGGGGTTGCCCAGGTATTCCACTTCAGTATCAGCCAGAAATTCTTTAAATTGGTGATGTGTGAGTCCATGCTAGCAAAGATAATTAACTATTCAAATAACTGTGTCCATAAAATTTTTTACGTTCACGATCTTCATACAAAGTGCCTCCGGGTATATCAGACAATGGACTGCTGTGAATAAGGAACAGCCGACTTCAGCTATTTTTTACCTACATAAGCCAGTTTTGACCTGACGTAACCCAGAAATCTAGTGTGTATTCCTCATAGCACAGGGGCTCCATCTGTTGTTACACTGGTCAGGCATTCCCATTTTAAACCCATTGACTTGAATACACTTTCCATGTCTAGAAAAATATCCAAACACTTAGTTGTGTCTTTTAATGGTATAAGGTGGAGAAATTCTTCAGTGATACACAGATTGTTATTGACACCCTGAATGAATATGATGAGCTGAAATATGTCTGCAACGTCCATGGACTCATCAAGAGTGATAGAAAATGAAATGAAGTTTGCCACTGTCTCCATTAATTGCTGCTCCATATCTGAGGCCATATCTTCAACTCGGTGAGCAACAGTTTGAGGTGAAAGAGCTATTTTTTTAAATTTTTCCATGAGGTCTGCTAGACAAATACAAGCCGAGTCAACCAGGCAATTTTTGATGAGACACCCAGCCACAAAGGATTTCCCTGCTTTTGCAATTCTCAGTGATCAACTGTAACTGACACGCAAACTTTTCCCACCTGTTTCCAGCTCCTACCATAAAAAAAAGCCTTGTAATTAATTTTATATAATCCTCTTGTTAAAACACTTTTATTATTTTAACAATTAATTGTTTCGTTCATTGAAACCCAAATAAAAAACTAACAAAAAAAGATTAGTTTTAGGTGCAGTTTCCCCCCACTTCCTCTGAAAAGTGGTCATAGATGCTAGCAAGGACAGTGCAAATGTGATCACAAAATAAATGTTTATCTGTTGGAATATTTGTGTTTTAATTATTTGAAAACAGAGCTCAAACTACAACATATGTTTTTCCATCCATCAAAACACAAATACACATAAATAAAGAATGACTCTTAATGACACTCTGTTGTCTGAGGGAGCATTTGTGACAGCTTTCCAGAGAGTGGCAAAAAATAATGCACCTGAAATTTTTTCTTTTGTCTGTGCAATGCGATTTAATGCAACACAAAAATAAAAATTAACCGAAAAGAAATGTTCCTTGTTTCTGACAATCTTATTTTCAATACTGGCACATTGCTAAGTGACATATCAGATTATAAAATATAGTTTTATTTCTCATCTTTATTAATGAGTCATATGATAGGAAACACTTACTTCACTGTAATGCTGCTTGAAATTTTCTTCCAGTTCTTCAAGCTTTGACTGGTGTTCCTCTTGTGACAAATTCTCGAACTGATCTTTGTGACTGGTGTTAAAATGCCATTCAATTGAGTACTTTTTTAAATACACGAGGTTCCGATAACACACTAAACATTTTGCATGATTTTTGACAGCAGTACAAAAGAAAGTAATTTCCCACTTGAGTTTAAATAGTGCATATGCACTGCTCCTCCTTTCTTTGTCTGCTGTTGCTGACCATTCATCTTGATCCACTATAGCCTTACATCTGTTGACTAACAGCTTTGTGTTTTGTCAATGCTTTTGACTGCTGCTGGCATGTGGTCTGTCTTCCATAAGAAGCGTGCATACAGTGGCATGGCACGGCGTGGTTGGCAGACTGCTCGGTCAGCTAAGCAACATGGCTCACCCACTTCAACAACATACGAATTCACCCAGTGCGCTGGCCTCATGCGATTGCAGGCGCTAGAGCCCCAGGGGCACAGTTTGGATGAGCCTGGCTTAAGGCACGTTCTTTAAACAGTTCCATAGAAGCAAGTGAGGAAAGGCTTCTATCCTTCAGCTAGCACATTGCTGCATCGGCTGTTGCTATACATGCCCAGCTGGCTTTGCTTTGCAACACCTGTTGGCCATATTTTTCTTTGCAACACATAATGCTCTTTCCTACATGCAGCTGGCTCTGTTACAACTCACTGCTGTTCTCGCATACTTTTTGACGAAGTATGATCATTAAAGCTATATTGCCCTCCTTTTCATCAAGACCCAGTCCCTCAGGTCAACCAAACCTGATTACCCTTTACATTAGAGCTCCTGGCAACTGGCTCTTCTGGCTTTGTTTTGCCCCTTAAGAATTATTCTAACAGTTTCCTTAACCTTATTATTTAAGATTACACATTTATACACCATTGAACTTAACTCATTACTAGGCTTCTTGCACAGTAACTTCTAACTCCCTATTCCAAACTTACTAGCTAAAATGAATCGACTATCTTTAATATTATTCTCTTGTGTGTTCATCTTCCTTCTGCTTCTTTTATGCTCAGGGTATAGAATTCACTGGAATCAGAATGATGGCGGAGTCTGAACCCAGTCTTGTGCTTCATCTTCTATGTATCAAAACAAGGACTATGCTCAGCAGAACAAATGTAGCTATGTTGGTTGGTATGACAATAGTAAGTGTTGTCTCTTTCCAGTACTGATTTTCTTGATATAAATTTACACGCTGCAATAAGGTTTCCAGGGAGACTCATTCTTCATGCTGATTAAGAAGCATGTTTACAGACTGCATAAATTCTGGCCCTAGAGTTAAGGTAGTTAGATTTGCAGCAGGTAGCACTTCCATGGGCCCTTCAGGCCAATGCAAACGAGGCTGTGAAATATTCAGATGAGTTATCCCTGAAATTGCAGCAGGCAGATGGAAAGTAGGCCTCATTATCTCGCATGCTCTTCCATTTAATAACAAAATTCTCCTGCTTAATTCTAGCCTCTTTGTTGACATAAGCTTCTCTGCTCAATAAACTAGATGCTACTACCATCCTGTCAAAGGTAGAATACAACAAACACTCCTCGATCTGTTGAAAGTACAGTACCGGCTTGATCACTTCCCCCACAGAATTTGTCAAATCCTTCTTCCAAACTTCTCACCTCATTACGCATTTCCCATGTATTGAATACTGCCTGTATCACCCAGTGATGACATCGTCAGTACATCTTCCAGCTTGGTGAACAGCATTTCTCTTCCAGGTGCTGGTTGTGCAACACTTCTACTCCTATTTGGATCAGTAGTCACACTATGAACTGCATCATCTTGCCTTCTCTGCACCTCACTAACAGGCAGAAATACCTAACACTTTCCTCTCCCTTAAATTCACTGCTGCTCTGCCACTGCTTATACTTAAAAAAAAAAAAAAAAAAAAAAAACGTAAAATGACTCTCTTCTCTCCTAGATCTTAATCTGTAGAGGTTCCTCATTACCATTTCATTCACAATCTCTTGTTTATCTTCTGATACCTTTTTCCTCACTCTTCCTTTCTGGCCTGCGTCTCCTATCCCTAGCACAACTTCTGCACTCCCTTGCAAAGATTTCAACCACCTTAAATGCACAATTGTCTTTCTCATTGGCAACTGAATCTTGACATTTACTGGCAACACAGTCTTTCCCACTTTGAATGGCCCTTGAAACTTTGCAAAAAACTTCTTAGTATTTCCCTTCGGTGTATATGAAGTTGATAGCATCACCCACTGCCCAACCTTATACTGTGACATTCTTGCCATACAGCCCACTGCTTCTTCCCGTTTCTCCAGTGCTCTTATATTTGCATTCTCCACTCTACTCCAAATTTTCCTAATCAATCTGGCAACTTCCTTAACAGACTCTCCAGTCTTTGCTTTCTTCCTTTTCAATATGTTGAACAGTGACAGCACTTTATGACCATATGCTATTATATATGGTGGTAATCCTGTACTCGCATTTTATTTTGAGTTGTAGGCAGAGAGTACATACTTTAAATAGACATTCCAGTTAGAGTGTGAAGAAAGTCAACATAGTAAGAAGCATCTTCTCAATTGTCCTATGCACTCCTTCAGTTCTTCCATTGGTTTGCGGATGGAGAGGACTTGTCCTTAACTTCTTCACATTCAGTAACTTACACAATTCCTTGAACAAATCTGACATGACGTTCGTTCCCAGGTCTGTTACTATTGCTTCAGGGACTCCAAACTTCAGTGTCCAATTATTCACAAGCTCTTGTGCTGCTGTTGCTGCATGCTGGTTTGGCGTAGTGACCGCTTCTACATTTATTGAAAAATGATCTGTGATTGTGAGTATGTACTTATTCCCTGCAGGTGTTTTATTGAATGTACAATGTTAATCCCCAAAAATTTGATTGGTGCTAATGCTTCAGGAAACCTCTGCAATGGTACTCTTGTTTGACACAAATCTGCGCACACTGTATGCAGTTACACACATACTGGTTTACATCTGTATTTTTGATACTCTTGTGTTGGTAGATCTGCAGTCTCCAGGTCCAGCTAAAATGTAATCATGAATCTCTTGTAGCACTCTATTCCTTAGCTTCACTGGTATCACTACCTGTGATGCCAACTTGCTTTCTCTGCATAGCAATCCATCCTGCATACAAAACTGTGACTGCTTAAAATGCTGCTTACATTCGTCATCCACTCCCTGTGCAGTTTGCCATTCCTTATGCTCTTTGCTCCTAATATATAATACTACTACTTTTCTACTTCAGCCATCCACATTTCCATACTTCTTCCAAGTTTTATGCATTACTTTGAAATCAAATTCACTTACTCTTACTGCCCATTGCATCAACTTACTAGAAGGATCCTTTAATGCCAACAACCATTTGAATGCTGCATGATCTGTTATTGCTCTAAACTTTTTATCATACAGATAACATTTGAAATATGTGATCCTGTAAGTAAGGCTTAACATCTTTTTTCATTTTGGAATAATTTGTTTGTGCAGAATTCAGTGTCTTGATGTGTAAGCTATAGGGTGTTCTGTGCCTTCTACTTCTTGTGACAACACACAGCCAAGTGCATGGTCTGATGCATCACATCGTAAAACAAAATCCTATTAAAATCCAGAAATACCAATATCAGACTTGATGTTAAAACTTCTTTTCACCCCTCAAAAGCATGCTGACGCTCTTCTACCACACAAATTTAGTACCCTTTGTTAACAACTGCATCAATGGTCTAGCAATTTCTGCATATCCTGTTATGAACAGGTAGTAATAGTTTGTGAATCCTAAGAATGATGGCAACTTCTTTACAGGTTCTGGTACAGGAAATTCATGTTCAGCTCTAATTAACCCTATCTTCACTTACGATGTGATCTAGGTATGCTATCTTCCCCATCACAAAATTACACTTTTTTATACTCAGTATTAACTTTGCTGCTTTTAACCTTAGAAATATTTCCCTTAGTTGCTGCACATGCTCTTGCATAACACTCCCATAGACAATTATGCCATCAAGATAACTAAGCATTATCATGGTTTTAAACCTCTGATGAGTAGGGGAAGAATGGGAACAGTGAGACGCAAAAATTGAAATCCAAATTACACTTTAAAAAAATCTTTATTGGTTTAATATCTTATGGTAACCATGTATACTGTGCTTAAGTATGTTCAAAGTGGTACAATAGTATTTTAATGTAT
>NW_026045713.1:0-35746 GCF_023898315.1 Schistocerca nitens
CTGTCTTAGGTATAACGGCCTAACCTCAAAGAAGTCTAGAGAGTGGACAACACGTTCGTCTTACTCAGAGCGGTGGCCGAACGCTATTTTCGACGTTGTGCGCGCCACTTTAATTTTGGCCAACTACGATTCGATACAGAATGCAGGAAACCTGAAAGACACCCTCACGGACACATTGAGAATAGTGTTTGTCTGCGGAATAATGGGAGTGCAAGGGGTCTGTGATATTGATATGGTTGTATGTAGCACTATTTGTCATCAGGGGGCGTAGCTCAGATGGTAGAGCGCTCGCTTAGCATGCGAGAGGTACTGGGATCGATACCCAGCGCCTCCAGAATTTTTAACACACCTACATGCGCACACTGCCACGCAAGTGGGATAATTCACAGCCAGCGAATGTGTCAAGGCAGATACGAGCGAACGATTAGCAGCCACAACTGGCAAGCGTGATGTTACGCGCAGGAAGCACCCTCCTCCCACCGCTACACTGAATTTAGAAACAGTACAAGTCTGCCCTTAAGATTCTCAAACCTATGTCGGAAAGATCTGCCTTGCGCCGAGTTCACAAAAATCCCACTGCACATTCCCATTCTTTACGTGCAGTCGGCTGCTACTGGTGTTGCTAGTTGTGACTGCTGATGACAGATGCCGTAGCAATCAATTCATGGAGTGAGTTGTATGTTTTGCGATACTCTGTCTCTGACAAGCAAGCAGAGGTGACACAGGCGCGAACACGGGAAGCTTGCAGCCCCTCGCTGCCTGCAGACACCGAGCAGCCACACTAGGTGGGCGGCCTAAGCCGTAGGCGAAATGTGCTCACTCGCTTGGGCGCGACGTCAAGCTCTAAATAAGGCTTTCACTAGCGTGAGCGTTGCGTGAGCGTCGTGGAAGGTCGGAAAAGTCGTCTGCATGGGTGAGTGCCATGTTTGGGGAGCGTTTCGTAGTTTGCGCAGTGCAATGGAGACGCGGAAACGTGTTGTGGCCCAGTGTTTTGCAGTTGGACGACAAGAGTGGTACACAGTAGTAAAGTGCGAGGCAGTGAGTTGGCATGAACAGTCGAGTGCACAATTGGGCTTCAGATGTGCTTGTTACCTCAGGCGCGGTGTGATTGTCGACAAGGTTTGTGACTGTCCTTTCAAAAAATGGCTCTGAGCACTATGGGACTCAACTGCTGTGGTCATCAGTCGACTGTCCTTTCAATTTAAGACGTTAAATACAGACGTAATTTGTAGTCGTAATACCAGAGCATCGAAACTACTTGGAACTCTTGTGTATATGAACTTGACCGCGCCTTTGTACACTGGTCCCTTCACCCCTACAAACCAACCAACCATCAGGTCCGTGCACATCAGAGTAGCAAAGAATGGAAAACAGCGCAGCTTTGTTGCCCTTGGGGGCGTAGCTCAGTTGGTAGAGCGTTCGCTTTGCATGTGAAAGGTCCCGGGTTCAAGCCCCGGCGCCTCCATGTTTTGTGGACAGTGCATGGTAAGTGTTGGTCGCGGCGAGCCTAAAGACACGCAAGATGTTGCAAAGCCAGCGTCACAGCTCATGTGATGTATACTGACGTAAGGAGAGCAAGACGTAAATGTGAGGACCGGCTGTTGTCGAGGTGTCATCGAGTGCAAATCTGTCTTAGGTATAACGGCCTAACCTCAAAGAAGTCTAGAGAGTGGACAACACGTTCGTCTTACTCAGAGCGGTGGCCGAACGCTATTTTCGACGTTGTGCGCGCCACTTTAATTTTGGCCAACTACGATTCGATACAGAATGCAGGAAACCTGAAAGACACCCTCACGGACACATTGAGAATAGTGTTTGTCTGCGGAATAATGGGAGTGCAAGGGGTCTGTGATATTGATATGGTTGTATGTAGCACTATTTGTCATCAGGGGGCGTAGCTCAGATGGTAGAGCGCTCGCTTAGCATGCGAGAGGTACTGGGATCGATACCCAGCGCCTCCAGAATTTTTAACACACCTACATGCGCACACTGCCACGCAAGTGGGATAATTCACAGCCAGCGAATGTGTCAAGGCAGATACGAGCGAACGATTAGCAGCCACAACTGGCAAGCGTGATGTTACGCGCAGGAAGCACCCTCCTCCCACCGCTACACTGAATTTAGAAACAGTACAAGTCTGCCCTTAAGATTCTCAAACCTATGTCGGAAAGATCTGCCTTGCGCCGAGTTCACAAAAATCCCACTGCACATTCCCATTCTTTACGTGCAGTCGGCTGCTACTGGTGTTGCTAGTTGTGACTGCTGATGACAGATGCCGTAGCAATCAATTCATGGAGTGAGTTGTATGTTTTGCGATACTCTGTCTCTGACAAGCAAGCAGAGGTGACACAGGCGCGAACACGGGAAGCTTGCAGCCCCTCGCTGCCTGCAGACACCGAGCAGCCACACTAGGTGGGCGGCCTAAGCCGTAGGCGAAATGTGCTCACTCGCTTGGGCGCGACGTCAAGCTCTAAATAAGGCTTTCACTAGCGTGAGCGTTGCGTGAGCGTCGTGGAAAGTCGGAAAAGTCGTCTGCATGGGTGAGTGCCATGTTTGGGGAGCGTTTCGTAGTTTGCGCAGTGCAATGGAGACGCGGAAACGTGTTGTGGCCCAGTGTTTTGCAGTTGGACGACAAGAGTGGTACACAGTAGTAAAGTGCGAGGCAGTGAGTTGGCATGAACAGTCGAGTGCACAATTGGGCTTCAGATGTGCTTGTTACCTCAGGCGCGGTGTGATTGTCGACAAGGTTTGTGACTGTCCTTTCAAAAAATGGCTCTGAGCACTATGGGACTCAACTGCTGTGGTCATCAGTCGACTGTCCTTTCAATTTAAGACGTTAAATACAGACGTAATTTGTAGTCGTAATACCAGAGCATCGAAACTACTTGGAACTCTTGTGTATATGAACTTGACCGCGCCTTTGTACACTGGTCCCTTCACCCCTACAAACCAACCAACCATCAGGTCCGTGCACATCAGAGTAGCAAAGAATGGAAAACAGCGCAGCTTTGTTGCGCTTGGGGGCGTAGCTCAGTTGGTAGAGCGTTCGCTTTGCATGTGAAAGGTCCCGGGTTCAAGCCCCGGCGCCTCCATGTTTTGTGGACAGTGCATGGTAAGTGTTGGTCGCGGCGAGCCTAAAGACACGCAAGATGTTGCAAAGCCAGCGTCACAGCTCATGTGATGTATACTGACGTAAGGAGAGCAAGACGTAAATGTGAGGACCGGCTGTTGTCGAGGTGTCATCGAGTGCAAATCTGTCTTAGGTATAACGGCCTAACCTCAAAGAAGTCTAGAGAGTGGACAACACGTTCGTCTTACTCAGAGCGGTGGCCGAACGCTATTTTCGACGTTGTGCGCGCCACTTTAATTTTGGCCAACTACGATTCGATACAGAATGCAGGAAACCTGAAAGACACCCTCACGGACACATTGAGAATAGTGTTTGTCTGCGGAATAATGGGAGTGCAAGGGGTCTGTGATATTGATATGGTTGTATGTAGCACTATTTGTCATCAGGGGGCGTAGCTCAGATGGTAGAGCGCTCGCTTAGCATGCGAGAGGTACTGGGATCGATACCCAGCGCCTCCAGAATTTTTAACACACCTACATGCGCACACTGCCACGCAAGTGGGATAATTCACAGCCAGCGAATGTGTCAAGGCAGATACGAGCGAACGATTAGCAGCCACAACTGGCAAGCGTGATGTTACGCGCAGGAAGCACCCTCCTCCCACCGCTACACTGAATTTAGAAACAGTACAAGTCTGCCCTTAAGATTCTCAAACCTATGTCGGAAAGATCTGCCTTGCGCCGAGTTCACAAAAATCCCACTGCACATTCCCATTCTTTACGTGCAGTCGGCTGCTACTGGTGTTGCTAGTTGTGACTGCTGATGACAGATGCCGTAGCAATCAATTCATGGAGTGAGTTGTATGTTTTGCGATACTCTGTCTCTGACAAGCAAGCAGAGGTGACACAGGCGCGAACACGGGAAGCTTGCAGCCCCTCGCTGCCTGCAGACACCGAGCAGCCACACTAGGTGGGCGGCCTAAGCCGTAGGCGAAATGTGCTCACTCGCTTGGGCGCGACGTCAAGCTCTAAATAAGGCTTTCACTAGCGTGAGCGTTGCGTGAGCGTCGTGGAAGGTCGGAAAAGTCGTCTGCATGGGTGAGTGCCATGTTTGGGGAGCGTTTCGTAGTTTGCGCAGTGCAATGGAGACGCGGAAACGTGTTGTGGCCCAGTGTTTTGCAGTTGGACGACAAGAGTGGTACACAGTAGTAAAGTGCGAGGCAGTGAGTTGGCATGAACAGTCGAGTGCACAATTGGGCTTCAGATGTGCTTGTTACCTCAGGCGCGGTGTGATTGTCGACAAGGTTTGTGACTGTCCTTTCAAAAAATGGCTCTGAGCACTATGGGACTCAACTGCTGTGGTCATCAGTCGACTGTCCTTTCAATTTAAGACGTTAAATACAGACGTAATTTGTAGTCGTAATACCAGAGCATCGAAACTACTTGGAACTCTTGTGTATATGAACTTGACCGCGCCTTTGTACACTGGTCCCTTCACCCCTACAAACCAACCAACCATCAGGTCCGTGCACATCAGAGTAGCAAAGAATGGAAAACAGCGCAGCTTTGTTGCCCTTGGGGGCGTAGCTCAGTTGGTAGAGCGTTCGCTTTGCATGTGAAAGGTCCCGGGTTCAAGCCCCGGCGCCTCCATGTTTTGTGGACAGTGCATGGTAAGTGTTGGTCGCGGCGAGCCTAAAGACACGCAAGATGTTGCAAAGCCAGCGTCACAGCTCATGTGATGTATACTGACGTAAGGAGAGCAAGACGTAAATGTGAGGACCGGCTGTTGTCGAGGTGTCATCGAGTGCAAATCTGTCTTAGGTATAACGGCCTAACCTCAAAGAAGTCTAGAGAGTGGACAACACGTTCGTCTTACTCAGAGCGGTGGCCGAACGCTATTTTCGACGTTGTGCGCGCCACTTTAATTTTGGCCAACTACGATTCGATACAGAATGCAGGAAACCTGAAAGACACCCTCACGGACACATTGAGAATAGTGTTTGTCTGCGGAATAATGGGAGTGCAAGGGGTCTGTGATATTGATATGGTTGTATGTAGCACTATTTGTCATCAGGGGGCGTAGCTCAGATGGTAGAGCGCTCGCTTAGCATGCGAGAGGTACTGGGATCGATACCCAGCGCCTCCAGAATTTTTAACACACCTACATGCGCACACTGCCACGCAAGTGGGATAATTCACAGCCAGCGAATGTGTCAAGGCAGATACGAGCGAACGATTAGCAGCCACAACTGGCAAGCGTGATGTTACGCGCAGGAAGCACCCTCCTCCCACCGCTACACTGAATTTAGAAACAGTACAAGTCTGCCCTTAAGATTCTCAAACCTATGTCGGAAAGATCTGCCTTGCGCCGAGTTCACAAAAATCCCACTGCACATTCCCATTCTTTACGTGCAGTCGGCTGCTACTGGTGTTGCTAGTTGTGACTGCTGATGACAGATGCCGTAGCAATCAATTCATGGAGTGAGTTGTATGTTTTGCGATACTCTGTCTCTGACAAGCAAGCAGAGGTGACACAGGCGCGAACACGGGAAGCTTGCAGCCCCTCGCTGCCTGCAGACACCGAGCAGCCACACTAGGTGGGCGGCCTAAGCCGTAGGCGAAATGTGCTCACTCGCTTGGGCGCGACGTCAAGCTCTAAATAAGGCTTTCACTAGCGTGAGCGTTGCGTGAGCGTCGTGGAAGGTCGGAAAAGTCGTCTGCATGGGTGAGTGCCATGTTTGGGGAGCGTTTCGTAGTTTGCGCAGTGCAATGGAGACGCGGAAACGTGTTGTGGCCCAGTGTTTTGCAGTTGGACGACAAGAGTGGTACACAGTAGTAAAGTGCGAGGCAGTGAGTTGGCATGAACAGTCGAGTGCACAATTGGGCTTCAGATGTGCTTGTTACCTCAGGCGCGGTGTGATTGTCGACAAGGTTTGTGACTGTCCTTTCAAAAAATGGCTCTGAGCACTATGGGACTCAACTGCTGTGGTCATCAGTCGACTGTCCTTTCAATTTAAGACGTTAAATACAGACGTAATTTGTAGTCGTAATACCAGAGCATCGAAACTACTTGGAACTCTTGTGTATATGAACTTGACCGCGCCTTTGTACACTGGTCCCTTCACCCCTACAAACCAACCAACCATCAGGTCCGTGCACATCAGAGTAGCAAAGAATGGAAAACAGCGCAGCTTTGTTGCCCTTGGGGGCGTAGCTCAGTTGGTAGAGCGTTCGCTTTGCATGTGAAAGGTCCCGGGTTCAAGCCCCGGCGCCTCCATGTTTTGTGGACAGTGCATGGTAAGTGTTGGTCGCGGCGAGCCTAAAGACACGCAAGATGTTGCAAAGCCAGCGTCACAGCTCATGTGATGTATACTGACGTAAGGAGAGCAAGACGTAAATGTGAGGACCGGCTGTTGTCGAGGTGTCATCGAGTGCAAATCTGTCTTAGGTATAACGGCCTAACCTCAAAGAAGTCTAGAGAGTGGACAACACGTTCGTCTTACTCAGAGCGGTGGCCGAACGCTATTTTCGACGTTGTGCGCGCCACTTTAATTTTGGCCAACTACGATTCGATACAGAATGCAGGAAACCTGAAAGACACCCTCACGGACACATTGAGAATAGTGTTTGTCTGCGGAATAATGGGAGTGCAAGGGGTCTGTGATATTGATATGGTTGTATGTAGCACTATTTGTCATCAGGGGGCGTAGCTCAGATGGTAGAGCGCTCGCTTAGCATGCGAGAGGTACTGGGATCGATACCCAGCGCCTCCAGAATTTTTAACACACCTACATGCGCACACTGCCACGCAAGTGGGATAATTCACAGCCAGCGAATGTGTCAAGGCAGATACGAGCGAACGATTAGCAGCCACAACTGGCAAGCGTGATGTTACGCGCAGGAAGCACCCTCCTCCCACCGCTACACTGAATTTAGAAACAGTACAAGTCTGCCCTTAAGATTCTCAAACCTATGTCGGAAAGATCTGCCTTGCGCCGAGTTCACAAAAATCCCACTGCACATTCCCATTCTTTACGTGCAGTCGGCTGCTACTGGTGTTGCTAGTTGTGACTGCTGATGACAGATGCCGTAGCAATCAATTCATGGAGTGAGTTGTATGTTTTGCGATACTCTGTCTCTGACAAGCAAGCAGAGGTGACAAAGGCGCGAACACGGGAAGCTTGCAGCCCCTCGCTGCCTGCAGACACCGAGCAGCCACACTAGGTGGGCGGCCTAAGCCGTAGGCGAAATGTGCTCACTCGCTTGGGCGCGACGTCAAGCTCTAAATAAGGCTTTCACTAGCGTGAGCGTCGTGGAAAGTCGGAAAAGTCGTCTGCATGGGTGAGTGCCATGTTTGGGGAGCGTTTCGTAGTTTGCGCAGTGCAATGGAGACGCGGAAACGTGTTGTGGCCCAGTGTTTTGCAGTTGGACGACAAGAGTGGTACACAGTAGTAAAGTGCGAGGCAGTGAGTTGGCATGAACAGTCGAGTGCACAATTGGGCTTCAGATGTGCTTGTTACCTCAGGCGCGGTGTGATTGTCGACAAGGTTTGTGACTGTCCTTTCAAAAAATGGCTCTGAGCACTATGGGACTCAACTGCTGTGGTCATCAGTCGACTGTCCTTTCAATTTAAGACGTTAAATACAGACGTAATTTGTAGTCGTAATACCAGAGCATCGAAACTACTTGGAACTCTTGTGTATATGAACTTGACCGCGCCTTTGTACACTGGTCCCTTCACCCCTACAAACCAACCAACCATCAGGTCCGTGCACATCAGAGTAGCAAAGAATGGAAAACAGCGCAGCTTTGTTGCCCTTGGGGGCGTAGCTCAGTTGGTAGAGCGTTCGCTTTGCATGTGAAAGGTCCCGGGTTCAAGCCCCGGCGCCTCCATGTTTTGTGGACAGTGCATGGTAAGTGTTGGTCGCGGCGAGCCTAAAGACACGCAAGATGTTGCAAAGCCAGCGTCACAGCTCATGTGATGTATACTGACGTAAGGAGAGCAAGACGTAAATGTGAGGACCGGCTGTTGTCGAGGTGTCATCGAGTGCAAATCTGTCTTAGGTATAACGGCCTAACCTCAAAGAAGTCTAGAGAGTGGACAACACGTTCGTCTTACTCAGAGCGGTGGCCGAACGCTATTTTCGACGTTGTGCGCGCCACTTTAATTTTGGCCAACTACGATTCGATACAGAATGCAGGAAACCTGAAAGACACCCTCACGGACACATTGAGAATAGTGTTTGTCTGCGGAATAATGGGAGTGCAAGGGGTCTGTGATATTGATATGGTTGTATGTAGCACTATTTGTCATCAGGGGGCGTAGCTCAGATGGTAGAGCGCTCGCTTAGCATGCGAGAGGTACTGGGATCGATACCCAGCGCCTCCAGAATTTTTAACACACCTACATGCGCACACTGCCACGCAAGTGGGATAATTCACAGCCAGCGAATGTGTCAAGGCAGATACGAGCGAACGATTAGCAGCCACAACTGGCAAGCGTGATGTTACGCGCAGGAAGCACCCTCCTCCCACCGCTACACTGAATTTAGAAACAGTACAAGTCTGCCCTTAAGATTCTCAAACCTATGTCGGAAAGATCTGCCTTGCGCCGAGTTCACAAAAATCCCACTGCACATTCCCATTCTTTACGTGCAGTCGGCTGCTACTGGTGTTGCTAGTTGTGACTGCTGATGACAGATGCCGTAGCAATCAATTCATGGAGTGAGTTGTATGTTTTGCGATACTCTGTCTCTGACAAGCAAGCAGAGGTGACACAGGCGCGAACACGGGAAGCTTGCAGCCCCTCGCTGCCTGCAGACACCGAGCAGCCACACTAGGTGGGCGGCCTAAGCCGTAGGCGAAATGTGCTCACTCGCTTGGGCGCGACGTCAAGCTCTAAATAAGGCTTTCACTAGCGTGAGCGTTGCGTGAGCGTCGTGGAAGGTCGGAAAAGTCGTCTGCATGGGTGAGTGCCATGTTTGGGGAGCGTTTCGTAGTTTGCGCAGTGCAATGGAGACGCGGAAACGTGTTGTGGCCCAGTGTTTTGCAGTTGGACGACAAGAGTGGTACACAGTAGTAAAGTGCGAGGCAGTGAGTTGGCATGAACAGTCGAGTGCACAATTGGGCTTCAGATGTGCTTGTTACCT
Source organism: Schistocerca nitens (assembly GCF_023898315.1). Lineage (NCBI taxonomy): Eukaryota > Metazoa > Arthropoda > Insecta > Orthoptera > Acrididae > Schistocerca > Schistocerca nitens. The sequence goes on from NW_026045713.1 coordinate 9,219, forward strand.
CAGGCGCGGTGTGATTGTCGACAAGGTTTGTGACTGTCCTTTCAAAAAATGGCTCTGAGCACTATGGGACTCAACTGCTGTGGTCATCAGTCGACTGTCCTTTCAATTTAAGACGTTAAATACAGACGTAATTTGTAGTCGTAATACCAGAGCATCGAAACTACTTGGAACTCTTGTGTATATGAACTTGACCGCGCCTTTGTACACTGGTCCCTTCACCCCTACAAACCAACCAACCATCAGGTCCGTGCACATCAGAGTAGCAAAGAATGGAAAACAGCGCAGCTTTGTTGCGCTTGGGGGCGTAGCTCAGTTGGTAGAGCGTTCGCTTTGCATGTGAAAGGTCCCGGGTTCAAGCCCCGGCGCCTCCATGTTTTGTGGACAGTGCATGGTAAGTGTTGGTCGCGGCGAGCCTAAAGACACGCAAGATGTTGCAAAGCCAGCGTCACAGCTCATGTGATGTATACTGACGTAAGGAGAGCAAGACGTAAATGTGAGGACCGGCTGTTGTCGAGGTGTCATCGAGTGCAAATCTGTCTTAGGTATAACGGCCTAACCTCAAAGAAGTCTAGAGAGTGGACAACACGTTCGTCTTACTCAGAGCGGTGGCCGAACGCTATTTTCGACGTTGTGCGCGCCACTTTAATTTTGGCCAACTACGATTCGATACAGAATGCAGGAAACCTGAAAGACACCCTCACGGACACATTGAGAATAGTGTTTGTCTGCGGAATAATGGGAGTGCAAGGGGTCTGTGATATTGATATGGTTGTATGTAGCACTATTTGTCATCAGGGGGCGTAGCTCAGATGGTAGAGCGCTCGCTTAGCATGCGAGAGGTACTGGGATCGATACCCAGCGCCTCCAGAATTTTTAACACACCTACATGCGCACACTGCCACGCAAGTGGGATAATTCACAGCCAGCGAATGTGTCAAGGCAGATACGAGCGAACGATTAGCAGCCACAACTGGCAAGCGTGATGTTACGCGCAGGAAGCACCCTCCTCCCACCGCTACACTGAATTTAGAAACAGTACAAGTCTGCCCTTAAGATTCTCAAACCTATGTCGGAAAGATCTGCCTTGCGCCGAGTTCACAAAAATCCCACTGCACATTCCCATTCTTTACGTGCAGTCGGCTGCTACTGGTGTTGCTAGTTGTGACTGCTGATGACAGATGCCGTAGCAATCAATTCATGGAGTGAGTTGTATGTTTTGCGATACTCTGTCTCTGACAAGCAAGCAGAGGTGACACAGGCGCGAACACGGGAAGCTTGCAGCCCCTCGCTGCCTGCAGACACCGAGCAGCCACACTAGGTGGGCGGCCTAAGCCGTAGGCGAAATGTGCTCACTCGCTTGGGCGCGACGTCAAGCTCTAAATAAGGCTTTCACTAGCGTGAGCGTCGTGGAAAGTCGGAAAAGTCGTCTGCATGGGTGAGTGCCATGTTTGGGGAGCGTTTCGTAGTTTGCGCAGTGCAATGGAGACGCGGAAACGTGTTGTGGCCCAGTGTTTTGCAGTTGGACGACAAGAGTGGTACACAGTAGTAAAGTGCGAGGCAGTGAGTTGGCATGAACAGTCGAGTGCACAATTGGGCTTCAGATGTGCTTGTTACCTCAGGCGCGGTGTGATTGTCGACAAGGTTTGTGACTGTCCTTTCAAAAAATGGCTCTGAGCACTATGGGACTCAACTGCTGTGGTCATCAGTCGACTGTCCTTTCAATTTAAGACGTTAAATACAGACGTAATTTGTAGTCGTAATACCAGAGCATCGAAACTACTTGGAACTCTTGTGTATATGAACTTGACCGCGCCTTTGTACACTGGTCCCTTCACCCCTACAAACCAACCAACCATCAGGTCCGTGCACATCAGAGTAGCAAAGAATGGAAAACAGCGCAGCTTTGTTGCCCTTGGGGGCGTAGCTCAGTTGGTAGAGCGTTCGCTTTGCATGTGAAAGGTCCCGGGTTCAAGCCCCGGCGCCTCCATGTTTTGTGGACAGTGCATGGTAAGTGTTGGTCGCGGCGAGCCTAAAGACACGCAAGATGTTGCAAAGCCAGCGTCACAGCTCATGTGATGTATACTGACGTAAGGAGAGCAAGACGTAAATGTGAGGACCGGCTGTTGTCGAGGTGTCATCGAGTGCAAATCTGTCTTAGGTATAACGGCCTAACCTCAAAGAAGTCTAGAGAGTGGACAACACGTTCGTCTTACTCAGAGCGGTGGCCGAACGCTATTTTCGACGTTGTGCGCGCCACTTTAATTTTGGCCAACTACGATTCGATACAGAATGCAGGAAACCTGAAAGACACCCTCACGGACACATTGAGAATAGTGTTTGTCTGCGGAATAATGGGAGTGCAAGGGGTCTGTGATATTGATATGGTTGTATGTAGCACTATTTGTCATCAGGGGGCGTAGCTCAGATGGTAGAGCGCTCGCTTAGCATGCGAGAGGTACTGGGATCGATACCCAGCGCCTCCAGAATTTTTAACACACCTACATGCGCACACTGCCACGCAAGTGGGATAATTCACAGCCAGCGAATGTGTCAAGGCAGATACGAGCGAACGATTAGCAGCCACAACTGGCAAGCGTGATGTTACGCGCAGGAAGCACCCTCCTCCCACCGCTACACTGAATTTAGAAACAGTACAAGTCTGCCCTTAAGATTCTCAAACCTATGTCGGAAAGATCTGCCTTGCGCCGAGTTCACAAAAATCCCACTGCACATTCCCATTCTTTACGTGCAGTCGGCTGCTACTGGTGTTGCTAGTTGTGACTGCTGATGACAGATGCCGTAGCAATCAATTCATGGAGTGAGTTGTATGTTTTGCGATACTCTGTCTCTGACAAGCAAGCAGAGGTGACACAGGCGCGAACACGGGAAGCTTGCAGCCCCTCGCTGCCTGCAGACACCGAGCAGCCACACTAGGTGGGCGGCCTAAGCCGTAGGCGAAATGTGCTCACTCGCTTGGGCGCGACGTCAAGCTCTAAATAAGGCTTTCACTAGCGTGAGCGTTGCGTGAGCGTCGTGGAAGGTCGGAAAAGTCGTCTGCATGGGTGAGTGCCATGTTTGGGGAGCGTTTCGTAGTTTGCGCAGTGCAATGGAGACGCGGAAACGTGTTGTGGCCCAGTGTTTTGCAGTTGGACGACAAGAGTGGTACACAGTAGTAAAGTGCGAGGCAGTGAGTTGGCATGAACAGTCGAGTGCACAATTGGGCTTCAGATGTGCTTGTTACCTCAGGCGCGGTGTGATTGTCGACAAGGTTTGTGACTGTCCTTTCAAAAAATGGCTCTGAGCACTATGGGACTCAACTGCTGTGGTCATCAGTCGACTGTCCTTTCAATTTAAGACGTTAAATACAGACGTAATTTGTAGTCGTAATACCAGAGCATCGAAACTACTTGGAACTCTTGTGTATATGAACTTGACCGCGCCTTTGTACACTGGTCCCTTCACCCCTACAAACCAACCAACCATCAGGTCCGTGCACATCAGAGTAGCAAAGAATGGAAAACAGCGCAGCTTTGTTGCGCTTGGGGGCGTAGCTCAGCGTATTCCGGCTCTAGCTGTCTGCGCGTTAGGACGTGTCCGCTGCTGCTCCGTGTACGTAGTGGTGACGCCAAGTCCTGAGCTTTAGTTTGTCGCTGTTTGTAAATTTCTGTGTTTCTACGTGTCTGGTGTTATTGTGCTAAGTTTCTGTGTGCTCTCGTCCGTTCTTACGGTTGTGTTTTGGAGGAATTTCGGTTTATTACCGGGATCTCCTCGTAACTGAAGAAAAATGGCTGGAATTGTCCGGAAGAATACCCTGGTTTTCTCTTTCGAGAAGGAAACACGTGCAGTGCAACCTACGGCTTTGGAAATCCATGACTGGCTGACCGACGTCATTGGAGTAAGTTCTGATTCCGTACATACCACCCAATTAGATGCTGACAAATACTGTGTCTTTGTCAAATTTTTTAATCCTGTGGATGTTGAGAAGCTGTTGTTGAGGTGGGGTAGTGTTGCTGAATTTGTGCATAGAGATGGGTCTAAAAGTAGTGTTTCGATTCGGAGAGCGGATATCACGTATAAAACTGTACGAGTGCTAAATATTCCTATTGAAGTAGATAATCAGCTGATTAAAGAGGCGCTTTCGAAATACGGGGAGATCCAGTCCATTGTCAACGAAAGGTGGTCCAAATTGTATAAATTACAGTGTTTCAATGGCATACGATCGGTAGAAATGGAAGTTAAAGCCAATATACCATCTTTTCTTTCTATTGCTGGTCATAAAGCGCATATCGTATATTCAGGGCAGGTCCAGACATGTAATATTTGTAATGAAACGGGTCATTTCCGTCAAGACTGTCCTCGCCGTGTCTATGTCCTTAAAAATAGCCTTACGCAGCGTCAGCGTCTAACGCTTAATGATGTCCTGCCTAACATTCATCAACCTCCCCCGGCCAGTAATGATGGAGCTAGTACTTCTGATGTAACTGCCGTAAATGTCGCTGATTTTCCTCCCTTGCATGTAATTACCGATCGCAGTTCTTCTACCCACGAATGCGATCTGCAAACTAAAAAGAGACCTTTAGACACAACTGAAGACTGTTCAGACGATGATACATCGCAGTCCAACCGTAAACAAAAGCAATGCAGTGAGGGTGCGGGTGAGGACGTAAACAGTAAACATGTGGCAGTGACGCCAGCAGCAGAGGCCCTCCCGCCGCCAGCTGCTGCTGCCACAGCGTTAGAACACATGGACGCGAAAACACTGGCTCCGATCACGGCGACACAGGAGTCGAGTTCTGAAGAACAGAAAGCGATGGATCGGACTCAGCCCTGCGAATCTACAGACCCACCGCACTCCCTTCCCGTTGCACCGATAGAGGTCGCGGAAGGAACTGAAACTGGAACTAGACTTAACAAACAGGACTGTGTCGAGGCCACCTCCGCCCAATCGACGCAAGATGCGGATCACTCGCGGTCACACACTGCCACTGCAGAGGTTCAAAGACGCAGGATAAAACCTCAACCGAATCTCAAAGCATCTCGTAACGCCGATAAACAAAAACTCGGAAAAGAGGATGTGAAAGCCAAAAACGTATCATATGAAATAATTTCTGAAGTATCCCCCGAGAAAAACTCAAAGAAACTTGATGGTGCAAAACCCCACTGTAAAGATAAGTCTGACCTGGTAAAGAATCCGTCGTTGAACTGACACAGCCAAGTCTCACTCGAGAAATGATACTGCTCAATGCCACCATGTTCCTGCACAATTTCGGTGACAACGGAATTACCAATATGCCAACTTCGTAGTTGCCTGTTTTTAGTATAGTTTTTTTTTCTTTCTTCTTTTTCTTCTATTACCTCCGGGAGTGATTGTTCCTTTTCTCTGACAGTAGGGATTTTTTTGTCCTTATTTTCATAAGGAAGCTACATGTGCCAGGCATACACAATAACAACTATAAACATTAACAGGATTAAGTCAGAACCGAAGATTGCTGCTCTCAAGGATTTCCTTTACGAATCAGGAACTGACATTGCTTTGCTGCAAGAAGTCGTGATGCCTGACCTTAAAGTTGCAGGCTATGTAGAAATACTAAACATCTCCCTCGAAACAAAGGTGGGGACAGCAATTTTAATCCGGGAAGGGATCCCTGTAACTGATGTCGAGAGACTGGACTCGGGCAGAGCAATAGGAATTAACGTTTTTGACGTTACTATTATTAACCTGTATGCCCCGTCAGGGACCTCCAATAGACCGGAAAGGGCACATTTTTTTAGGGAAGAAATAATATATCTATTACGGAAAAACCCGCCAGAACTTTTAATTGGCGGCGATTTTAACTGTGTACTCAATAAAAAAGATCAGACTCCCAATTTTAATTGCTGTAACGAGTTGAAGCGGCTAGTCACGGATCTAAAACTCAGAGATACTTGGGAAATTAAATATCCCACTGTTGTTGCTTATACGTACATAGCTACACAGTCCTGTAGCAGGATTGATAGGATATATGTCTCACAAGGTATGGAAAGATCCTTAGTTAAAGTCGAGACGATTCCTGTATATTTCTCCGACCATTGCAGTATGCTGGCTTCTCTCAATTTAAGGGCACAACCAACTCGCCGTTTAAGAAGTCAGTGGAAGCTGAACGTATCTTTGTTACAGGACAATGAGTTAGCAGATGTTGTCCACGAAACGTGGAATATGTGCTTGCGCTCGGTAGATCGCTATGTGACTGTTACCGACTGGTGGTGCAACAGGGCAAAACCAAAACTGAGGAACGTTTTAATTCATTACAGTCTTCAACGATCCCGAGAACTCAAGAACACCATAGAGTTTTATTATGCAATGTTACGAAACTTGTATGACCAGGCGAGCATTTCCGGTATTCGTTTGGAAGACATTAAGAAAACTAAGGCCAAATTACTCCGTATTAAACAACAACAGCTGGAAGGACTAAAAGTAAAGTCAAAAGCCAAGACATTATCAGAGGACGAAACTGCTTCCTTGTATCACCTCTTGCGCCACGCAAAATACAGGAGACGAACCTTTCTTGATGAGATCCAGACTTCGACCGGTCTGACCATTACTTCTCAGAAAGAGATTGTCAACGAGGTTTACAAGTATTACCACAATCTATATTCAGCCAGTCCGTTATGCGAAGAATCCTTCGAAGAATTTCTTGGCAGCATAGTTCCTCAGCTGTCAGAAGAGGAAAATGAAGGACTTCTTACTGATCTCACTGAAGAGGAACTCCACGAAACCGTCCGCAAGTCTCCTTTACAAAAGTCACCGGGGCCGGATGGGTTGCCCGTTGAATTTTATCTACGATACTGGTCCCTCATAGGAGCACAGTTCACTCAAATGGCAAACGAGATTATCCAAGGAAAACCACTCCCTGCTGCTATGAAAGAATGCACAATAGTACTAGTTCCAAAGACAACTTCGAAGCGAAATCTAAACAACTTTCGCCCTATTTCGTTGCTTAACTCCGACTATAAAATCATAGCTAGAATGTTAAACAACAGACTTTCACTTTTAGCCAAAAAAATAGTAAGTCAACATCAGTCATGTGTACCTGGCAGGACTATTTTCAAAAGTATTGCGGAATACAGGGACTTAATTGCCATCACCTCAGTGACGAACATCAAATGTGCCATTTGTTTTATTGATTTTCACAAAGCCTTCGACCGTGTGGATCACAGGTTCCTTCTTAAAACAATGAGAAAAATCGGCTTTGACGAACGAGCTCTCAGTGTGGTTAAGAACGTTGCGTTGGGAATCAGCGCAAGTATCTCTGTCAACTGCCAAAGAACTAAGCAGATTCAGATACGGCGTGGCGTTCCTCAGGGCAGCCCGCTTTCCATGCTTCTATTCGTCTTTTCCTTGGAGCCGCTACTCCGCAGTCTCCACGCCAATCTAACAGGTATTACGTTAGCAGGTCACAAAACAGTCACAAATGCATACGCTGATGATGTAGGCGTCGTATTACGGAACGTCGATGACATTTCCAAATTAGAACTGCTCCTTAAAAAGTACTGCAGCGTGTCGGGAGCCACCACCAATGCCAATAAGAGCAGATTTCTAAACCTGCGGGGTTTTCAACACGTAACTGTCACTTGGGCAACACCGGTCACTCAGTGTAAATCACTAGGGACGACTCTGACTACGTGTCCACTAAAAATGGCAGCCCTAAATTGGAAAACTACATCCGGATATATTCAAGGAGCCATCAGAGAAAACCTGCCCCGACCTTTAAATCAGTATCAGAGAATTCATTTAGTTAATAATTGCCTTTTATCAAAAGCTTATTATACTGCGCAACTCTTTCCACTTCCCACCATGATCGCTGGAAAGATAATGTCAATCGTCACTAACTACCTATGGCGAGGTGAAGTGTTTAGAGTGACTGGGAGAACAGCTACCCTAGATCCCAGCAATGGAGGTCTGGGATTAACTGATATTAAGAACAAGGCCTCTGCTCTTTTCCTCAAACGGACCACTAGTCTTCTTAATGAAAACGCTACAAGCATTACAACTAAGCTATTTGAAATTCTTAGACCTGCAAGTCTCCACGCGCCAGTTGATGTGCACAAAATCAATCCCCGTCTTCGTCATGTGCGTACATTTTTCGTCGATCTGAGTTATATCAATAGCGAAATAACCAATTCGCGGCAGTTAACGGCCCGAGCAATTATGTGTCTCAGAACGAAAACTGAAGGGAAGAATAAAATAGAAGAAAAATATCCGTATTACGATTGGGCAACTATATGGAAGAATATCAACCTGCGTGGTCTCTCCTCCGACGCCAAAACATCATGGTACAAATCGGTCAACAATATAGTTAGCACCAACGAACGGTTGCACTCCATCGGGATTAGCCAAACAAACCTTTGTCTCAAATGTAATCTCCTCGATACCACAGTCCACAGATTCACGTGTGCTGGGCATATGGACAACTGGAAATGGTTGAGAGACCAATTGGCTTTCCTGACAAGATCATCCACCGACAATTTTCAGCCTCTGATACTTCTCCGGCCACAGATACAATATTTCCCTGCCACCAAAAATAACTCAATTCATTGGTTAATGGGAACATACGTTAGCTATGTCGTTAATAACTTAGGGAACGACAATATCATTGATTTTCATATGTACCTGAAAAATGAATATGATAGAATAGTTAAATATCCAGGCCATAAGAAGACGTATGGCAACATGCTCAAAATTGTTTTCGAGCGACTGGGAATCGGATGACAGCGAAGAGCAAACAAAAGACTTTCTATTATACAACAATAATCGGAGAAGCAAAGAACACTATATGATTCAGTTCATCTTTAAATTTAAGCACCGTATTTAAGTCGCAACAAATGAAGGGAGTCCCGAAATTTTTTCCCACATTTATTAAGAGAAGAAATTCATTTATTTAAAGATTGTCATCAATCAGCACTTAAATTCAAATTCTTTTTTTTTTTTTTTTCAATTATGACGCCTAGCCGAGATGGCAATTTATAATTAAAACTACAAAGCGCGCAACAAATGGAAATTCTGCAATTAGGTGACGGATGAGGGGCGGCATTGAGGCCAGGCCTCAGCATTTTTTGACCCCTGCCCTCATTGCCGACGCTTATCTGACACTGAAAGCTTTAAATTAAAAATAAAAAAAAAGGCGCTGGTTTAAGGCACTAGGAAAATTAAAAAAAAAATTAAAAAAAAGTGAAAAAAAAGAAAAAAAAATGGATAAGGCGTCGGACTTCGGATCCAAAAAAAAAAAAAAATAAATAAAAAAAAAAAAACAAAAAAAACAAAAAAAAAAAAGTTGGTAGAGCGTTCGCTTTGCATGTGAAAGGTCCCGGGTAAGCCCCGGCGCCTCCATGTTTTGTGGACAGTGCATGGTAAGTGTTGGTCGCGGCGAGCCTAAAGACACGCAAGATGTTGCAAAGCCAGCGTCACAGCTCATGTGATGTATACTGACGTAAGGAGAGCAAGACGTAAATGTGAGGACCGGCTGTTGTCGAGGTGTCATCGAGTGCAAATCTGTCTTAGGTATAACGGCCTAACCTCAAAGAAGTCTAGAGAGTGGACAACACGTTCGTCTTACTCAGAGCGGTGGCCGAACGCTATTTTCGACGTTGTGCGCGCCACTTTAATTTTGGCCAACTACGATTCGATACAGAATGCAGGAAACCTGAAAGACACCCTCACGGACACATTGAGAATAGTGTTTGTCTGCGGAATAATGGGAGTGCAAGGGGTCTGTGATATTGATATGGTTGTATGTAGCACTATTTGTCATCAGGGGGCGTAGCTCAGATGGTAGAGCGCTCGCTTAGCATGCGAGAGGTACTGGGATCGATACCCAGCGCCTCCAGAATTTTTAACACACCTACATGCGCACACTGCCACGCAAGTGGGATAATTCACAGCCAGCGAATGTGTCAAGGCAGATACGAGCGAACGATTAGCAGCCACAACTGGCAAGCGTGATGTTACGCGCAGGAAGCACCCTCCTCCCACCGCTACACTGAATTTAGAAACAGTACAAGTCTGCCCTTAAGATTCTCAAACCTATGTCGGAAAGATCTGCCTTGCGCCGAGTTCACAAAAATCCCACTGCACATTCCCATTCTTTACGTGCAGTCGGCTGCTACTGGTGTTGCTAGTTGTGACTGCTGATGACAGATGCCGTAGCAATCAATTCATGGAGTGAGTTGTATGTTTTGCGATACTCTGTCTCTGACAAGCAAGCAGAGGTGACACAGGCGCGAACACGGGAAGCTTGCAGCCCCTCGCTGCCTGCAGACACCGAGCAGCCACACTAGGTGGGCGGCCTAAGCCGTAGGCGAAATGTGCTCACTCGCTTGGGCGCGACGTCAAGCTCTAAATAAGGCTTTCACTAGCGTGAGCGTTGCGTGAGCGTCGTGGAAGGTCGGAAAAGTCGTCTGCATGGGTGAGTGCCATGTTTGGGGAGCGTTTCGTAGTTTGCGCAGTGCAATGGAGACGCGGAAACGTGTTGTGGCCCAGTGTTTTGCAGTTGGACGACAAGAGTGGTACACAGTAGTAAAGTGCGAGGCAGTGAGTTGGCATGAACAGTCGAGTGCACAATTGGGCTTCAGATGTGCTTGTTACCTCAGGCGCGGTGTGATTGTCGACAAGGTTTGTGACTGTCCTTTCAAAAAATGGCTCTGAGCACTATGGGACTCAACTGCTGTGGTCATCAGTCGACTGTCCTTTCAATTTAAGACGTTAAATACAGACGTAATTTGTAGTCGTAATACCAGAGCATCGAAACTACTTGGAACTCTTGTGTATATGAACTTGACCGCGCCTTTGTACACTGGTCCCTTCACCCCTACAAACCAACCAACCATCAGGTCCGTGCACATCAGAGTAGCAAAGAATGGAAAACAGCGCAGCTTTGTTGCCCTTGGGGGCGTAGCTCAGTTGGTAGAGCGTTCGCTTTGCATGTGAAAGGTCCCGGGTTCAAGCCCCGGCGCCTCCATGTTTTGTGGACAGTGCATGGTAAGTGTTGGTCGCGGCGAGCCTAAAGACACGCAAGATGTTGCAAAGCCAGCGTCACAGCTCATGTGATGTATACTGACGTAAGGAGAGCAAGACGTAAATGTGAGGACCGGCTGTTGTCGAGGTGTCATCGAGTGCAAATCTGTCTTAGGTATAACGGCCTAACCTCAAAGAAGTCTAGAGAGTGGACAACACGTTCGTCTTACTCAGAGCGGTGGCCGAACGCTATTTTCGACGTTGTGCGCGCCACTTTAATTTTGGCCAACTACGATTCGATACAGAATGCAGGAAACCTGAAAGACACCCTCACGGACACATTGAGAATAGTGTTTGTCTGCGGAATAATGGGAGTGCAAGGGGTCTGTGATATTGATATGGTTGTATGTAGCACTATTTGTCATCAGGGGGCGTAGCTCAGATGGTAGAGCGCTCGCTTAGCATGCGAGAGGTACTGGGATCGATACCCAGCGCCTCCAGAATTTTTAACACACCTACATGCGCACACTGCCACGCAAGTGGGATAATTCACAGCCAGCGAATGTGTCAAGGCAGATACGAGCGAACGATTAGCAGCCACAACTGGCAAGCGTGATGTTACGCGCAGGAAGCACCCTCCTCCCACCGCTACACTGAATTTAGAAACAGTACAAGTCTGCCCTTAAGATTCTCAAACCTATGTCGGAAAGATCTGCCTTGCGCCGAGTTCACAAAAATCCCACTGCACATTCCCATTCTTTACGTGCAGTCGGCTGCTACTGGTGTTGCTAGTTGTGACTGCTGATGACAGATGCCGTAGCAATCAATTCATGGAGTGAGTTGTATGTTTTGCGATACTCTGTCTCTGACAAGCAAGCAGAGGTGACACAGGCGCGAACACGGGAAGCTTGCAGCCCCTCGCTGCCTGCAGACACCGAGCAGCCACACTAGGTGGGCGGCCTAAGCCGTAGGCGAAATGTGCTCACTCGCTTGGGCGCGACGTCAAGCTCTAAATAAGGCTTTCACTAGCGTGAGCGTTGCGTGAGCGTCGTGGAAGGTCGGAAAAGTCGTCTGCATGGGTGAGTGCCATGTTTGGGGAGCGTTTCGTAGTTTGCGCAGTGCAATGGAGACGCGGAAACGTGTTGTGGCCCAGTGTTTTGCAGTTGGACGACAAGAGTGGTACACAGTAGTAAAGTGCGAGGCAGTGAGTTGGCATGAACAGTCGAGTGCACAATTGGGCTTCAGATGTGCTTGTTACCTCAGGCGCGGTGTGATTGTCGACAAGGTTTGTGACTGTCCTTTCAAAAAATGGCTCTGAGCACTATGGGACTCAACTGCTGTGGTCATCAGTCGACTGTCCTTTCAATTTAAGACGTTAAATACAGACGTAATTTGTAGTCGTAATACCAGAGCATCGAAACTACTTGGAACTCTTGTGTATATGAACTTGACCGCGCCTTTGTACACTGGTCCCTTCACCCCTACAAACCAACCAACCATCAGGTCCGTGCACATCAGAGTAGCAAAGAATGGAAAACAGCGCAGCTTTGTTGCGCTTGGGGGCGTAGCTCAGTTGGTAGAGCGTTCGCTTTGCATGTGAAAGGTCCCGGGTTCAAGCCCCGGCGCCTCCATGTTTTGTGGACAGTGCATGGTAAGTGTTGGTCGCGGCGAGCCTAAAGACACGCAAGATGTTGCAAAGCCAGCGTCACAGCTCATGTGATGTATACTGACGTAAGGAGAGCAAGACGTAAATGTGAGGACCGGCTGTTGTCGAGGTGTCATCGAGTGCAAATCTGTCTTAGGTATAACGGCCTAACCTCAAAGAAGTCTAGAGAGTGGACAACACGTTCGTCTTACTCAGAGCGGTGGCCGAACGCTATTTTCGACGTTGTGCGCGCCACTTTAATTTTGGCCAACTACGATTCGATACAGAATGCAGGAAACCTGAAAGACACCCTCACGGACACATTGAGAATAGTGTTTGTCTGCGGAATAATGGGAGTGCAAGGGGTCTGTGATATTGATATGGTTGTATGTAGCACTATTTGTCATCAGGGGGCGTAGCTCAGATGGTAGAGCGCTCGCATTCTGGCTCTAGCTGCCGTCGCGTACGGACGTACTAGCCGCCGCTCCGTGACTACAGCGCTTACGCTAGTGTTTACCGTTGCGTGTGTGCTGCTTTCTGTTCAGTGTTTAAATTGACATCTGTTCTACACCGGTTTTGTGTATTTGTTCGTTTTCGTATATTCGTCGTTCTACGGATTTTCGGTTCTGACCGTAATCCGACCGGTGCTGCACAACATGGCTGCCTCCATCAGGAAGAACACCTTGGTTTTTTCGTTTGAAAAGGAAACTCGCCGAGTTCAACCGTCTGCTCTCGAGGTGCACGAATGGCTGACAGAGGTAATTGGCATTAATCCGGATTCTGTCCATACTACCCAACTTGATTCTGACAATTACTGTGTGTTTGTTAAGTTCTTCAATCCGTTAACGGTTGATAAAATTCGCGATAAGTTTGGCAATCAAGTCGAGTTTACCCATAGGGACGGCACTAAGAGTATGGTTTCTATCAAAAGGGCTGATACTACATATCGGACTGTTCGAGTTCTTAATTTACCAATTGAACTTGAAAACGAAAGCATTAAGGTTGCTCTGTCTCAATATGGGGATGTTAAAGAAATCATTAATGAACGTTGGTCGCGGCATTATAAACTCCAGTGCTTTAAAGGAATAAGATCGGTTGAAATGGAAGTTAAGACTAACATCCCGTCACATATCTCCGTTGAAGGTCACAAGGCTCACATTATTTATACTGGACAAGTCCCTACGTGTCATGTCTGTAATGAGTCAGGTCATTTTCGGCAGGATTGTCCCCGCCGTGTGTTTGTCTTAAAAACTAATCTCATGCAGCGACGCAAATTGACACTCAGTGAAGTTATGGCAAACGGTACACATGTCCAACCTGAAGATGATGTTGCTAAGGAAATTTCACCTGACATTCCTTGCAGTGTCACTGATTTTCCACCTATCGTAGCCCCGACGAATCTCGAATCTGTTCCCCCTGACAGTGATTTACAGACTAAAAAACGGCCACTGGAGCAAAGCGATGATCATTCAGAAGATGAATTATCTCGAACCTCTCCCACGATCAGAAAACCACGACCTTCAGCTGACAGAGATTTAGTAGAAGCTGATTGTATGCAGATCGATCCTGCAGTACCACCTGCCACCAACAAATCGGATGTGGAAACAGAGGATCCTCCCGGCCAACAGCAACTGCCACCAACTTCGAGTGTCACCGGCGATGCACGACAGCCGCCTCAACGCGACCAACATGAGGAGGTGGCGGGTAAACATCGGCCCCACAACAAACTACGACCACAAGCCCCAGGTAGAAACAAACAGGAGAAAGCTGTTGCCACACAACAGCCCACGAGTGTCGGTCGGACGGAAACAGCAACACAGAAGGCCGATGACTCGACAACACTATCGGCATCTCAACCCACTGCACGACGCAAACTCAAACCGCAGCCTAATCTTTCGGCTTCACGCCATCCATCGCCATCACCACAGTCGCACCAAGGGAAATCCGATTTGACACAGAAGAATATCGGGTACGAAATTGTGCGTGAGGAACTTGACGGCAGTCCCACCAAAAGTGTCGGCGAGGTCCACCCCCACAGTAGTAACGATTAATGGATACTTATTTACGGCATAGTGACGTTGCGTTAGGTCGGAAGGCCTCTATAGGTTGTTTTTCTGTTTTGTTCCGGATGTTCCGGATGGTTTTTTCAATATTTTTTGTGATGTAGTTTGTATGCCACACTGACAGTCCTCAATGTCTAAGTTAATGTAGACATGTCTCAAGCCTATAAACTGTTAACCATAAATATTAACAAACTGCAATCCGACCTTAAAGTAGCACTGCTGCGGCAATTCGTTTACGAATCTGACGCAGACATCATTCTACTACAGGAGGTGGCAGTCAAAAATCTTGATATTCCTGGTTTCCAAACCATTGAAAACGTAGCTCACGAACTTTCTACAGGCACGGCCATGCTAGTCCGTAATGGTATCCCCGTCACAGAAGTCGAAAAACTTGAATCTGGTCGCGGTATTAGCTGTAAAATCTTTGATGTCACAGTAGTCAATGTGTATGCACCCTCCGGCAGCAGTTACAAGACAGCGAGAAGAGCCTATTTTAAAGATGAAGTCATTTATTTGCTTCGAAAGGACCCCGTTAACATTGTCCTAGGTGGTGATTTTAACTGCGTGGTACACCAGAAGGATCAGAGGCCACACTTTAATTACTGTCATGAACTTCGCGAACTCGTCACCAAGGTTCGGCTGAAAGATACGTGGGAAATTCTTCATCCTACCCTGGTTAAATTTACTTTTTTTACCCCGACTTCAAGTAGTCGACTTGACCGCATCTATATATCGTCTCACATCGGCAACCGTGTTCTTGATACTGAAGTTATTCCAGCTCCCTTCTCTGATCATTGTGCCTATGCTGTCACCTTAAATCTCGACAAGCAACCAACAAAAAGGTTCAAAGGTCAGTGGATGCTTAACACTTCTCATCTTCAAGACCTGGAGCTTGAAGATGCCATTTGTGCAACATGGAATTTTTGTCTCCGCTCCATTAACAAGCACAGAACTAAACTAGAGTGGTGGACACACACAGCTAAAAGAAAACTGCGACAATGTCTGATCTCTTACAGCTATCAGAAAGCGACGGATAACAAGAGGACAACAGAATTTTATTATACCGTTTTACGAGAATTATATGACAGATCTCATGACTCCAACGTTTACGCTGCGCAAATCCAGAAGGTCAAAGCGAAGCTGTTAAACATTAAGCGAAGGCAGTTAGATGGCCTAAAAATTAAAGCTAAGACCAAATCTGTTAGTGATAGAGAAATGGCTTCTTTATACCATCTCATCAAACACCGTTCCAATCGTGTGCGGACCTTCATTGACGACCTAGCCACCCCAGACGGTGATCACCTTGTGCACCACAAGGATATTGTTCAGGCTTTTTATCGTTATTATAGTGAATTATACTCATCCGAGCCGCTTGATGAACATCTGACGTCAGATTTCCTTCAGACTCTGGGCAGTCACTTAACAGCAGAAGACAACAATGAATTTCTTGCCGATTTCGCAGTTTCAGATGTCTTAGACTTAATTGTCGGTTCCCAAGCAAACAAATCCCCTGGTCCAGATGGTCTCCCCAAAGAATTCTATCACAAGTTTTGGCATGTCATTGGACCCACCCTTACGGAAATTATCAATGAAGTCTTTCGAGGCCACAGAATACCGGACGAGTTGAAAGAAGGTAGAACAGTGCTCATACCGAAACAACGAGGTCACAGGCAAATTGATAACTTCCGGCCTATCATGCTGCTAAATTTTGATTATAAGACTATTGCCAGAGCGATAAACAGTAGATTGATCTTGATAGCCCGGCATGTCATCAAACCTCATCAGTCTTGCATCCCTGGCAGATGCGTAACGACGACAATAGCTGAAATCAGGGACGTAATTTCGATCACAGCGGCGACCAACATCAACTGTGCCCTACTGTTTGTCGACCTTTCTAAGGCTTTTGATCGTGTGAGTCACCGTTACATACTCCAGATCATGGAAAGAATTGGACTAGATAACATAGCAGTAACCTTACTCCGCAATGTCATCACAGGCATTACCACCCGATTGTGTGTTAACGGCCAGTTGACAAAACCGATCCCACTTAAGAGTGGGGTCCCACAGGGAAGTCCTCTCTCGATGTTGCTCTTTGCCTTTTCTCTGGAACCTGTCCTCAGACACCTGGAGTCCACATTACCAGGTCTATCTCTATCAAGAGCTCGTTTTGCGGTGCGTGCCTATGCCGATGATGTTACAGCAGTTATTCGTTGTGTAAACGACGTAAAGACAATTAAAACGGAAATAGACAACTACAGTAAGGTGTCTGGAGCTAAACTCAATGAAGGAAAATGCAAACTGGTTAACTTGAGAGGTCTTGACCATGTATCCATCCCCTGGGCCCAAAAAGTGGACAATCCTAAGTCACTAGGTATCATCGTCGACAAATGTCCTCTTAAAATGGCGGCGAAAAACTGGAAAGCAGTTACGAACAGCATGCATGGTCTCATTGTTGAAAATAACTGGCGCTCTGCGAACTTGATTGAAAGGGTCAAGATTGTCAATCTATGTATTTTCTCCAAAGCATACTACCTGGCACAAGTATTTCCCATACCTAAAGTTCAGGCCAGAAAAATGTTGCAACTAGCTAGCAGATTCGTGTGGAAGGGGAATATTTTTAAACTCGACAGTGCCACGCTCACAAAATCACGACCCGACGGCGGGTTAGGGCTCACTGACATCCATAAAAAAGCCACCGCCCTTTTTCTGAAACGAACTTCGCGCCTGGTATACAGTCATGCCCCAAACATAGCTGCAAGTCTGTTCCACGTCGTTCGCCCCGGAAACATGCACCCGCCCGTCGACATCAGCAAAATACACTTCAAGCTGAAACATGTCCGCGAATATTTCATTGAAACAAGTTATGTAGGCGAAAGCATCTTACGCAACACGCATTTGCCAACGAATGTTGTCATGCAGAAATGGACTAAGATGCGTAAATGTAATACAATTGAGGTAAAAAATCCATCTTGTAACTGGAAGACCCTCTGGAGGAATGTTAGTCTTAAGATTCATTCATGGGATGTTGCATCGACTTGGTACCAGGTGGTGAACGATACCATTGCCACTAATGAAAAATTACATAGAATAGGCTTACATCCCTCTGACAAATGTGTTCAGTGTGGTTTAATCGACACTTTGCTTCATCGTTTCACCTGCTGCGGCCACTTAAACAACTGGCGATGGGTGAGGAAAAACCTCGCACTATTATCGAGAAGCTCGCCAGCGAGTATCTCGATCACTATCATCACGACCCCAGATAAGGACTACTATCCTATGGCTAAGAATGCTACAATGATGTGGATATTGGCAAATTACGTGCATTATACGATCACCAGACGGGACGGCGACAACCTAGTCGAATTTTTAGCATACATGCATAATGCCTATTGGAGAATGAAACAAACGGGAAATTTGAAACAAATCTTTGGCAATATGTTGGACATTGTTTTTGAACAACAAGGGATCGGTTAGTTTGTTGATGATGCAGCAGCCCCTCTCATCTGTCCCTACCCAGCAGACAACTGTGACGAGTTCTAGTCTCAGCGTCAGTCATGTTCATATCGACTTCAAAAAAAAAAAAAAAAAAAAAAAAAAAAAAAAGTGGTTAAGGCGTCTGACTAAATCTAAAAAAAAAAAAAAATAACCCAGAGGTCCGTGGATCGAAACCACGCTCTGCTAAAATTATTCTTTTTCTTGGGTGCCTCGAGCTCGATCATTAAGCCTGGGGTGAGCTGATTCAGCGTCAACAGCAACCCCTGTAAGTCGTGGAACGACGACGTCGTGTGAAGAATGCAAAAAAAAAAAAAAAAAAAAAAAGATGGTAGAGCGCTCGCTTAGCATGCGAGAGGTACTGGGATCGATACCCAGCGCCTCCAGAATTTTTAACACACCTACATGCGCACACTGCCACGCAAGTGGGATAATTCACAGCCAGCGAATGTGTCAAGGCAGATACGAGCGAACGATTAGCAGCCACAACTGGCAAGCGTGATGTTACGCGCAGGAAGCACCCTCCTCCCACCGCTACACTGAATTTAGAAACAGTACAAGTCTGCCCTTAAGATTCTCAAACCTATGTCGGAAAGATCTGCCTTGCGCCGAGTTCACAAAAATCCCACTGCACATTCCCATTCTTTACGTGCAGTCGGCTGCTACTGGTGTTGCTAGTTGTGACTGCTGATGACAGATGCCGTAGCAATCAATTCATGGAGTGAGTTGTATGTTTTGCGATACTCTGTCTCTGACAAGCAAGCAGAGGTGACACAGGCGCGAACACGGGAAGCTTGCAGCCCCTCGCTGCCTGCAGACACCGAGCAGCCACACTAGGTGGGCGGCCTAAGCCGTAGGCGAAATGTGCTCACTCGCTTGGGCGCGACGTCAAGCTCTAAATAAGGCTTTCACTAGCGTGAGCGTTGCGTGAGCGTCGTGGAAAGTCGGAAAAGTCGTCTGCATGGGTGAGTGCCATGTTTGGGGAGCGTTTCGTAGTTTGCGCAGTGCAATGGAGACGCGGAAACGTGTTGTGGCCCAGTGTTTTGCAGTTGGACGACAAGAGTGGTACACAGTAGTAAAGTGCGAGGCAGTGAGTTGGCATGAACAGTCGAGTGCACAATTGGGCTTCAGATGTGCTTGTTACCTCAGGCGCGGTGTGATTGTCGACAAGGTTTGTGACTGTCCTTTCAAAAAATGGCTCTGAGCACTATGGGACTCAACTGCTGTGGTCATCAGTCGACTGTCCTTTCAATTTAAGACGTTAAATACAGACGTAATTTGTAGTCGTAATACCAGAGCATCGAAACTACTTGGAACTCTTGTGTATATGAACTTGACCGCGCCTTTGTACACTGGTCCCTTCACCCCTACAAACCAACCAACCATCAGGTCCGTGCACATCAGAGTAGCAAAGAATGGAAAACAGCGCAGCTTTGTTGCCCTTGGGGGCGTAGCTCAGTTGGTAGAGCGTTCGCTTTGCATGTGAAAGGTCCCGGGTTCAAGCCCCGGCGCCTCCATGTTTTGTGGACAGTGCATGGTAAGTGTTGGTCGCGGCGAGCCTAAAGACACGCAAGATGTTGCAAAGCCAGCGTCACAGCTCATGTGATGTATACTGACGTAAGGAGAGCAAGACGTAAATGTGAGGACCGGCTGTTGTCGAGGTGTCATCGAGTGCAAATCTGTCTTAGGTATAACGGCCTAACCTCAAAGAAGTCTAGAGAGTGGACAACACGTTCGTCTTACTCAGAGCGGTGGCCGAACGCTATTTTCGACGTTGTGCGCGCCACTTTAATTTTGGCCAACTACGATTCGATACAGAATGCAGGAAACCTGAAAGACACCCTCACGGACACATTGAGAATAGTGTTTGTCTGCGGAATAATGGGAGTGCAAGGGGTCTGTGATATTGATATGGTTGTATGTAGCACTATTTGTCATCAGGGGGCGTAGCTCAGATGGTAGAGCGCTCGCTTAGCATGCGAGAGGTACTGGGATCGATACCCAGCGCCTCCAGAATTTTTAACACACCTACATGCGCACACTGCCACGCAAGTGGGATAATTCACAGCCAGCGAATGTGTCAAGGCAGATACGAGCGAACGATTAGCAGCCACAACTGGCAAGCGTGATGTTACGCGCAGGAAGCACCCTCCTCCCACCGCTACACTGAATTTAGAAACAGTACAAGTCTGCCCTTAAGATTCTCAAACCTATGTCGGAAAGATCTGCCTTGCGCCGAGTTCACAAAAATCCCACTGCACATTCCCATTCTTTACGTGCAGTCGGCTGCTACTGGTGTTGCTAGTTGTGACTGCTGATGACAGATGCCGTAGCAATCAATTCATGGAGTGAGTTGTATGTTTTGCGATACTCTGTCTCTGACAAGCAAGCAGAGGTGACACAGGCGCGAACACGGGAAGCTTGCAGCCCCTCGCTGCCTGCAGACACCGAGCAGCCACACTAGGTGGGCGGCCTAAGCCGTAGGCGAAATGTGCTCACTCGCTTGGGCGCGACGTCAAGCTCTAAATAAGGCTTTCACTAGCGTGAGCGTTGCGTGAGCGTCGTGGAAGGTCGGAAAAGTCGTCTGCATGGGTGAGTGCCATGTTTGGGGAGCGTTTCGTAGTTTGCGCAGTGCAATGGAGACGCGGAAACGTGTTGTGGCCCAGTGTTTTGCAGTTGGACGACAAGAGTGGTACACAGTAGTAAAGTGCGAGGCAGTGAGTTGGCATGAACAGTCGAGTGCACAATTGGGCTTCAGATGTGCTTGTTACCTCAGGCGCGGTGTGATTGTCGACAAGGTTTGTGACTGTCCTTTCAAAAAATGGCTCTGAGCACTATGGGACTCAACTGCTGTGGTCATCAGTCGACTGTCCTTTCAATTTAAGACGTTAAATACAGACGTAATTTGTAGTCGTAATACCAGAGCATCGAAACTACTTGGAACTCTTGTGTATATGAACTTGACCGCGCCTTTGTACACTGGTCCCTTCACCCCTACAAACCAACCAACCATCAGGTCCGTGCACATCAGAGTAGCAAAGAATGGAAAACAGCGCAGCTTTGTTGCGCTTGGGGGCGTAGCTCAGTTGGTAGAGCGTTCGCTTTGCATGTGAAAGGTCCCGGGTTCAAGCCCCGGCGCCTCCATGTTTTGTGGACAGTGCATGGTAAGTGTTGGTCGCGGCGAGCCTAAAGACACGCAAGATGTTGCAAAGCCAGCGTCACAGCTCATGTGATGTATACTGACGTAAGGAGAGCAAGACGTAAATGTGAGGACCGGCTGTTGTCGAGGTGTCATCGAGTGCAAATCTGTCTTAGGTATAACGGCCTAACCTCAAAGAAGTCTAGAGAGTGGACAACACGTTCGTCTTACTCAGAGCGGTGGCCGAACGCTATTTTCGACGTTGTGCGCGCCACTTTAATTTTGGCCAACTACGATTCGATACAGAATGCAGGAAACCTGAAAGACACCCTCACGGACACATTGAGAATAGTGTTTGTCTGCGGAATAATGGGAGTGCAAGGGGTCTGTGATATTGATATGGTTGTATGTAGCACTATTTGTCATCAGGGGGCGTAGCTCAGATGGTAGAGCGCTCGCTTAGCATGCGAGAGGTACTGGGATCGATACCCAGCGCCTCCAGAATTTTTAACACACCTACATGCGCACACTGCCACGCAAGTGGGATAATTCACAGCCAGCGAATGTGTCAAGGCAGATACGAGCGAACGATTAGCAGCCACAACTGGCAAGCGTGATGTTACGCGCAGGAAGCACCCTCCTCCCACCGCTACACTGAATTTAGAAACAGTACAAGTCTGCCCTTAAGATTCTCAAACCTATGTCGGAAAGATCTGCCTTGCGCCGAGTTCACAAAAATCCCACTGCACATTCCCATTCTTTACGTGCAGTCGGCTGCTACTGGTGTTGCTAGTTGTGACTGCTGATGACAGATGCCGTAGCAATCAATTCATGGAGTGAGTTGTATGTTTTGCGATACTCTGTCTCTGACAAGCAAGCAGAGGTGACACAGGCGCGAACACGGGAAGCTTGCAGCCCCTCGCTGCCTGCAGACACCGAGCAGCCACACTAGGTGGGCGGCCTAAGCCGTAGGCGAAATGTGCTCACTCGCTTGGGCGCGACGTCAAGCTCTAAATAAGGCTTTCACTAGCGTGAGCGTTGCGTGAGCGTCGTGGAAGGTCGGAAAAGTCGTCTGCATGGGTGAGTGCCATGTTTGGGGAGCGTTTCGTAGTTTGCGCAGTGCAATGGAGACGCGGAAACGTGTTGTGGCCCAGTGTTTTGCAGTTGGACGACAAGAGTGGTACACAGTAGTAAAGTGCGAGGCAGTGAGTTGGCATGAACAGTCGAGTGCACAATTGGGCTTCAGATGTGCTTGTTACCTCAGGCGCGGTGTGATTGTCGACAAGGTTTGTGACTGTCCTTTCAAAAAATGGCTCTGAGCACTATGGGACTCAACTGCTGTGGTCATCAGTCGACTGTCCTTTCAATTTAAGACGTTAAATACAGACGTAATTTGTAGTCGTAATACCAGAGCATCGAAACTACTTGGAACTCTTGTGTATATGAACTTGACCGCGCCTTTGTACACTGGTCCCTTCACCCCTACAAACCAACCAACCATCAGGTCCGTGCACATCAGAGTAGCAAAGAATGGAAAACAGCGCAGCTTTGTTGCGCTTGGGGGCGTAGCTCAGTTGGTAGAGCGTTCGCTTTGCATGTGAAAGGTCCCGGGTTCAAGCCCCGGCGCCTCCATGTTTTGTGGACAGTGCATGGTAAGTGTTGGTCGCGGCGAGCCTAAAGACACGCAAGATGTTGCAAAGCCAGCGTCACAGCTCATGTGATGTATACTGACGTAAGGAGAGCAAGACGTAAATGTGAGGACCGGCTGTTGTCGAGGTGTCATCGAGTGCAAATCTGTCTTAGGTATAACGGCCTAACCTCAAAGAAGTCTAGAGAGTGGACAACACGTTCGTCTTACTCAGAGCGGTGGCCGAACGCTATTTTCGACGTTGTGCGCGCCACTTTAATTTTGGCCAACTACGATTCGATACAGAATGCAGGAAACCTGAAAGACACCCTCACGGACACATTGAGAATAGTGTTTGTCTGCGGAATAATGGGAGTGCAAGGGGTCTGTGATATTGATATGGTTGTATGTAGCACTATTTGTCATCAGGGGGCGTAGCTCAGATGGTAGAGCGCTCGCTTAGCATGCGAGAGGTACTGGGATCGATACCCAGCGCCTCCAGAATTTTTAACACACCTACATGCGCACACTGCCACGCAAGTGGGATAATTCACAGCCAGCGAATGTGTCAAGGCAGATACGAGCGAACGATTAGCAGCCACAACTGGCAAGCGTGATGTTACGCGCAGGAAGCACCCTCCTCCCACCGCTACACTGAATTTAGAAACAGTACAAGTCTGCCCTTAAGATTCTCAAACCTATGTCGGAAAGATCTGCCTTGCGCCGAGTTCACAAAAATCCCACTGCACATTCCCATTCTTTACGTGCAGTCGGCTGCTACTGGTGTTGCTAGTTGTGACTGCTGATGACAGATGCCGTAGCAATCAATTCATGGAGTGAGTTGTATGTTTTGCGATACTCTGTCTCTGACAAGCAAGCAGAGGTGACACAGGCGCGAACACGGGAAGCTTGCAGCCCCTCGCTGCCTGCAGACACCGAGCAGCCACACTAGGTGGGCGGCCTAAGCCGTAGGCGAAATGTGCTCACTCGCTTGGGCGCGACGTCAAGCTCTAAATAAGGCTTTCACTAGCGTGAGCGTTGCGTGAGCGTCGTGGAAGGTCGGAAAAGTCGTCTGCATGGGTGAGTGCCATGTTTGGGGAGCGTTTCGTAGTTTGCGCAGTGCAATGGAGACGCGGAAACGTGTTGTGGCCCAGTGTTTTGCAGTTGGACGACAAGAGTGGTACACAGTAGTAAAGTGCGAGGCAGTGAGTTGGCATGAACAGTCGAGTGCACAATTGGGCTTCAGATGTGCTTGTTACCTCAGGCGCGGTGTGATTGTCGACAAGGTTTGTGACTGTCCTTTCAAAAAATGGCTCTGAGCACTATGGGACTCAACTGCTGTGGTCATCAGTCGACTGTCCTTTCAATTTAAGACGTTAAATACAGACGTAATTTGTAGTCGTAATACCAGAGCATCGAAACTACTTGGAACTCTTGTGTATATGAACTTGACCGCGCCTTTGTACACTGGTCCCTTCACCCCTACAAACCAACCAACCATCAGGTCCGTGCACATCAGAGTAGCAAAGAATGGAAAACAGCGCAGCTTTGTTGCCCTTGGGGGCGTAGCTCAGTTGGTAGAGCGTTCGCTTTGCATGTGAAAGGTCCCGGGTTCAAGCCCCGGCGCCTCCATGTTTTGTGGACAGTGCATGGTAAGTGTTGGTCGCGGCGAGCCTAAAGACACGCAAGATGTTGCAAAGCCAGCGTCACAGCTCATGTGATGTATACTGACGTAAGGAGAGCAAGACGTAAATGTGAGGACCGGCTGTTGTCGAGGTGTCATCGAGTGCAAATCTGTCTTAGGTATAACGGCCTAACCTCAAAGAAGTCTAGAGAGTGGACAACACGTTCGTCTTACTCAGAGCGGTGGCCGAACGCTATTTTCGACGTTGTGCGCGCCACTTTAATTTTGGCCAACTACGATTCGATACAGAATGCAGGAAACCTGAAAGACACCCTCACGGACACATTGAGAATAGTGTTTGTCTGCGGAATAATGGGAGTGCAAGGGGTCTGTGATATTGATATGGTTGTATGTAGCACTATTTGTCATCAGGGGGCGTAGCTCAGATGGTAGAGCGCTCGCTTAGCATGCGAGAGGTACTGGGATCGATACCCAGCGCCTCCAGAATTTTTAACACACCTACATGCGCACACTGCCACGCAAGTGGGATAATTCACAGCCAGCGAATGTGTCAAGGCAGATACGAGCGAACGATTAGCAGCCACAACTGGCAAGCGTGATGTTACGCGCAGGAAGCACCCTCCTCCCACCGCTACACTGAATTTAGAAACAGTACAAGTCTGCCCTTAAGATTCTCAAACCTATGTCGGAAAGATCTGCCTTGCGCCGAGTTCACAAAAATCCCACTGCACATTCCCATTCTTTACGTGCAGTCGGCTGCTACTGGTGTTGCTAGTTGTGACTGCTGATGACAGATGCCGTAGCAATCAATTCATGGAGTGAGTTGTATGTTTTGCGATACTCTGTCTCTGACAAGCAAGCAGAGGTGACACAGGCGCGAACACGGGAAGCTTGCAGCCCCTCGCTGCCTGCAGACACCGAGCAGCCACACTAGGTGGGCGGCCTAAGCCGTAGGCGAAATGTGCTCACTCGCTTGGGCGCGACGTCAAGCTCTAAATAAGGCTTTCACTAGCGTGAGCGTTGCGTGAGCGTCGTGGAAAGTCGGAAAAGTCGTCTGCATGGGTGAGTGCCATGTTTGGGGAGCGTTTCGTAGTTTGCGCAGTGCAATGGAGACGCGGAAACGTGTTGTGGCCCAGTGTTTTGCAGTTGGACGACAAGAGTGGTACACAGTAGTAAAGTGCGAGGCAGTGAGTTGGCATGAACAGTCGAGTGCACAATTGGGCTTCAGATGTGCTTGTTACCTCAGGCGCGGTGTGATTGTCGACAAGGTTTGTGACTGTCCTTTCAAAAAATGGCTCTGAGCACTATGGGACTCAACTGCTGTGGTCATCAGTCGACTGTCCTTTCAATTTAAGACGTTAAATACAGACGTAATTTGTAGTCGTAATACCAGAGCATCGAAACTACTTGGAACTCTTGTGTATATGAACTTGACCGCGCCTTTGTACACTGGTCCCTTCACCCCTACAAACCAACCAACCATCAGGTCCGTGCACATCAGAGTAGCAAAGAATGGAAAACAGCGCAGCTTTGTTGCCCTTGGGGGCGTAGCTCAGTTGGTAGAGCGTTCGCTTTGCATGTGAAAGGTCCCGGGTTCAAGCCCCGGCGCCTCCATGTTTTGTGGACAGTGCATGGTAAGTGTTGGTCGCGGCGAGCCTAAAGACACGCAAGATGTTGCAAAGCCAGCGTCACAGCTCATGTGATGTATACTGACGTAAGGAGAGCAAGACGTAAATGTGAGGACCGGCTGTTGTCGAGGTGTCATCGAGTGCAAATCTGTCTTAGGTATAACGGCCTAACCTCAAAGAAGTCTAGAGAGTGGACAACACGTTCGTCTTACTCAGAGCGGTGGCCGAACGCTATTTTCGACGTTGTGCGCGCCACTTTAATTTTGGCCAACTACGATTCGATACAGAATGCAGGAAAC
>NW_026045714.1:5000-7500 GCF_023898315.1 Schistocerca nitens
TGTCTCACAGCATATAAGCAATGGCAGGAATGAAAGACACAGGCCTGCCACTCCCTTGCCACACCCACGCAACCGGCGCACCACCTCCCCTGAGAGAAAGATGCATCCTGACGTGACACATCTCAGGGTGCCTCAGGCGTCCACTTACCATCATCACTATGAACGAACCTCGTCCCCTCCCCCCTCATACACCATCCCTTAACCTAACCTATGTTGCACCTTAACCTAACCTATGTTGCACCTTAACCTAACCTATGTTGCACCTTAACCTAACCTATGTTGCACCTTAACCTAACCTATGTTGCACCTTAACCTAACCTATGTTGCACCTTAACCTAACCTATGTTGCGCCTTAACCTAACCTATGTTGCGCCTTAACCTAACCTATGTTGCGCCTTAACCTAACCTATGTTGCGCCTTAACCTAACCTATGTTGCGCCTTAACCTAACCTATGTTGCGCCTTAACCTAACCTATGTTGCGCCTTAACCTAACCTATGTTGCGCCTTAACCTAACCTATGTTGCGCCTTAACCTAACCTATGTTGCGCCTTAACCTAACCTATGTTGCGCCTTAACCTAACCTATGTTGCGCCTTAACCTAACCTATGTTGCGCCTTAACCTAACCTATGTTGCGCCTTAACCTAACCTATGTTGCGCCTTAACCTAACCTAAGTTGGGGCTTAACCTAACCTAAGTTGGGGCTTAACCTAACCTAAGTTGGGGCTTAACCTAACCTAAGTTGGGGCTTAACCTAACCTAAGTTGGGGCTTAACCTAACCTAAGTTGGGGCTTAACCTAACCTAAGTTGGGGCTTAACCTAACCTAAGTTGGGGCTTAACCTAACCTAAGTTGGGGCTTAACCTAACCTAAGTTGGGCCCTAACCTAACCTAAGTTGGGCCCTAACCTAACCTAAGTTGGGCCCTAACCTAACCTAAGTTGGGCCCTAACCTAACCTAAGTTGGGCCCTAACCTAACCTAAGTTGGGCCCTAACCTAACCTAAGTTGGGCCCTAACCTAACCTAAGTTGGGCCCTAACCTAACCTAAGTTGGGCCCTAACCTAACCTAAGTTGGGCCCTAACCTAACCTAAGTTGGGCCCTAACCTAACCTAAGTTGGGCCCTAACCTAACCTAAGTTGGGCCCTAACCTAACCTAAGTTGGGCCCTAACCTAACCTAAGTTGGGCCCTAACCTAACCTAAGTTGGGCCCTAACCTAACCCACGTTGCGCCCTAACCTAACCCACGTAATTGTTTGTTATATGAATCTAGAAATTCGTGTAGCGTTGCCTAATCGCAACCCTCTCAACATAGTTCGCTGCGCGCACACTCTGGTGTCCTGCGTATTGAATCATGTTACGGTGCCTACCCTCACAACATCTAGCGAGTGTTGCGTACGTTCCACATGGTCCCGCTATCCACTGTAATGTGTACTGCTATAAGACGTATATCGCCCCCCCCCCCCCCCCCCCCCCCTCCCCTGTCGCCTCTAGTTCGTCAGTCAGGAGTTTGCGTGTTCAATGAGCTTCGCAGCTGTGCAATGGCATCGGCATACGTACGCGGGCCACCTTCCACGTGTTCTCTCGTGCATACGTCGCAGCATGTATGTGGACTGATGTGGCGTGTCGTGACTCATAACATCCAGGCATGCAAGACCCATTGAATTCGCAAATGTAGATGGACGTCTACGTTTGCTGCCCAAGTTACGCAAATGAACTGGAAATCCGTTGTTGCGCGGTTGTTCGCGCTGGAGGTGAATCGTTGATATCGACGATCGGTACAGGTATTAACCGGTTGCTTCAGCGACACCCGTCATACCCACGAACGTGAGTGGGCATGTGGGTATGAAGCGATACGCGGCGGTGGCTGGGTGGGACCGTCCCCGGCCGGTGAGGGGGGGGCGCCCGGCGTGCTGGCCGCGCGCTGCGTGGGCGCACGCGCGGCAGCCGGCTGGTGGGGGCGCCCAGTGGCAGGCGCGCCGGCTGACGGACGCGGCAGGCGGCGCATCTGCGTGCCGGCGCACCCAGCGCGCGGCGCCGTGCGGCCAAAGTGGGTCCTCCCGGGCCCGGTGCGAAGCGCGGTGGACATCTGCAGTGTGCTGGTCCGATTGAGGACTGTGTGCGTTGAGGATGCGCCGCCGCCCGGCACTCGGCGCCGCGACGCCGTCTGCTGCTCGGTCGCCCCCGCGGTTCTCGCAGGTGGTTTGTATCGCAGCTGTGCGGATGTGTTGGCGCGTGCGCTGTGCTGGGAGAGTTCGCTTTGGCACCCAAGTGGGGCTCTGCCCCTCTGTGGCGCTGGCGTTGGAGCTGCCCGGTCACTGTTTGTGGCCGCGTGTTGTCTCCCGCCGGCAACACCACGACAGCACGCTCCCGGGCCTCTGTCGGCAGCGGCAAGCTCAGTTGGGAGCACGGGTGGTCGCACTGAAAGCGTCTACTCGCCTATCTCCGGGCGATTGCGCCTCTCTCGAACCCGACCAAGTACTTAGGACGGCGCTGCGCGCC
>NW_026045714.1:17500-20000 GCF_023898315.1 Schistocerca nitens
CTAACCTAACCTAAGTTGGGCCCTAACCTAACCTAAGTTGGGCCCTAACCTAACCTAAGTTGGGCCCTAACCTAACCTAAGTTGGGCCCTAACCTAACCTAAGTTGGGCCCTAACCTAACCTAAGTTGGGCCCTAACCTAACCTAAGTTGGGCCCTAACCTAACCTAAGTTGGGCCCTAACCTAACCTAAGTTGGGCCCTAACCTAACCTAAGTTGGGCCCTAACCTAACCCACGTTGCGCCCTAACCTAACCCACGTAATTGTTTGTTATATGAATCTAGAAATTCGTGTAGCGTTGCCTAATCGCAACCCTCTCAACATAGTTCGCTGCGCGCACACTCTGGTGTCCTGCGTATTGAATCATGTTACGGTGCCTACCCTCACAACATCTAGCGAGTGTTGCGTACGTTCCACATGGTCCCGCTATCCACTGTAATGTGTACTGCTATAAGACGTATATCGCCCCCCCCCCCCCCCCCCCCTCCCCTGTCGCCTCTAGTTCGTCAGTCAGGAGTTTGCGTGTTCAATGAGCTTCGCAGCTGTGCAATGGCATCGGCATACGTACGCGGGCCACCTTCCACGTGTTCTCTCGTGCATACGTCGCAGCATGTATGTGGACTGATGTGGCGTGTCGTGACTCATAACATCCAGGCATGCAAGACCCATTGAATTCGCAAATGTAGATGGACGTCTACGTTTGCTGCCCAAGTTACGCAAATGAACTGGAAATCCGTTGTTGCGCGGTTGTTCGCGCTGGAGGTGAATCGTTGATATCGACGATCGGTACAGGTATTAACCGGTTGCTTCAGCGACACCCGTCATACCCACGAACGTGAGTGGGCATGTGGGTATGAAGCGATACGCGGCGGTGGCTGGGTGGGACCGTCCCCGGCCGGTGAGGGGGGGGCGCCCGGCGTGCTGGCCGCGCGCTGCGTGGGCGCACGCGCGGCAGCCGGCTGGTGGGGGCGCCCAGTGGCAGGCGCGCCGGCTGACGGACGCGGCAGGCGGCGCATCTGCGTGCCGGCGCACCCAGCGCGCGGCGCCGTGCGGCCAAAGTGGGTCCTCCCGGGCCCGGTGCGAAGCGCGGTGGACATCTGCAGTGTGCTGGTCCGATTGAGGACTGTGTGCGTTGAGGATGCGCCGCCGCCCGGCACTCGGCGCCGCGACGCCGTCTGCTGCTCGGTCGCCCCCGCGGTTCTCGCAGGTGGTTTGTATCGCAGCTGTGCGGATGTGTTGGCGCGTGCGCTGTGCTGGGAGAGTTCGCTTTGGCACCCAAGTGGGGCTCTGCCCCTCTGTGGCGCTGGCGTTGGAGCTGCCCGGTCACTGTTTGTGGCCGCGTGTTGTCTCCCGCCGGCAACACCACGACAGCACGCTCCCGGGCCTCTGTCGGCAGCGGCAAGCTCAGTTGGGAGCACGGGTGGTCGCACTGAAAGCGTCTACTCGCCTATCTCCGGGCGATTGCGCCTCTCTCGAACCCGACCAAGTACTTAGGACGGCGCTGCGCGCCGCCGGGACCTGAGAGGGTTTCGAGGTGTATCGTGCAGGGGAGCCCAGCCTCCTCCTGTTTGCAGAATAATTGAGCGGACGCTTGCGTGTTCGCGCGGGCCTCCGGGACACACTCCCGGGCGGCCGGCTGCTCAGCTCTAGTTGACGCAGCTCCCTGGTTGATCCTGCCAGTAGTCATATGCTTGTCTCAAAGATTAAGCCATGCATGTCTCAGTACAAGCCGCATTAAGGTGAAACCGCGAATGGCTCATTAAATCAGTTATGGTTCCTTAGATCGTACCCACGTTACTTGGATAACTGTGGTAATTCTAGAGCTAATACATGCAAACAGAGTCCCGACCAGAGATGGAAGGGACGCTTTTATTAGATCAAAACCAATCGGTCGGCTCGTCCGGTCCGTTTGCCTTGGTGACTCTGAATAACTTTGGGCTGATCGCACGGTCTTCGTACCGGCGACGCATCTTTCAAATGTCTGCCTTATCAACTGTCGATGGTAGGTTCTGCGCCTACCATGGTTGTAACGGGTAACGGGGAATCAGGGTTCGATTCCGGAGAGGGAGCCTGAGAAACGGCTACCACATCCAAGGAAGGCAGCAGGCGCGCAAATTACCCACTCCCGGCACGGGGAGGTAGTGACGAAAAATAACGATACGGGACTCATCCGAGGCCCCGTAATCGGAATGAGTACACTTTAAATCCTTTAACGAGTATCTATTGGAGGGCAAGTCTGGTGCCAGCAGCCGCGGTAATTCCAGCTCCAATAGCGTATATTAAAGTTGTTGCGGTTAAAAAGCTCGTAGTTGGATTTGTGTCCCACGCTGTTGGTTCACCGCCCGTCGGTGTTTAACTGGCATGTATCGTGGGACGTCCTGCCGGTGGGGCGAGCCGAAGGCGTGCGACCGCCTCGTGCGTGCTCGTGCGTCCCGAGGCGGACCCCGTTGAAATCCTACCAGGGTGCTCTTTATTGAGTGTCTCGGTGGGCCGGCACGTTTAC
>NW_026045715.1:0-21371 GCF_023898315.1 Schistocerca nitens
ACAAAAATTAAGCGAAGCGAAATGTAGTGTGAGGAGCGCTATGCGAGAGGCGTTCAATGAATTCGAAAGTAAAGTTCTATGTACTGACTTGGCAGAAAATCCTAAGAAATTTTGGTCTTATGTCAAAGCGGTAGGTGGATCAAAACAAAATGTCCAGACACTCTGTGACCAAAATGGTACTGAAACAGAGGATGACAGACTAAAGGCCGAAATACTAAATGTCTTTTTCCAAAGTTGTTTCACAGAGGAAGATTGCACTGTAGTTCCTTCTCTAGATTGTCGCACAGATGACAAAATGGTAGATATCGAAATAGACGACAGAGGGATAGAGAAACAATTACAATCGCTCAAAAGAGGAAAGGCCTCTGGACCTGATGGGATACCAGTTCAATTTTACACAGAGTACGCGAAGGAACTTGCCCCCCTTCTTGCAGCGGTGTACCGTAGGTCTCCAGAAGAGCGTAGCGTTCCAAAGGATTGGAAAAGGGCACAGGTCATCCCCGTTTTCAAGGAGGGACGTCGAACAGATGTGCAGAACTATAGACCTATATCTCTAACGTCGATCAGTTGTAGAATTTTGGAACACGTATTATGTTCGAGTATAATGACTTTTCTGGAGACTAGAAATCTACTCTGTAGGAATCAGCATGGGTTTCGAAAAAGACGATCATGTGAAACCCAGCTCGCGCTATTCGTCCACGAGACTCAGAGGGCCATAGACACGGGTTCACAGGTAGATGCCGTGTTTCTTGACTTCCGCAAGGCGTTCGATACAGTTCCCCACAGTCGTTTAATGAACAAAGTAAGAGCATATGGACTATCAGACCAATTGTGTGATTGGATTGAGGAGTTCCTAGATAACAGGACGCAGCATGTTATTCTCAATGGAGAGAAGTCTTCTGAAGTAAGAGTGATTTCAGGTGTGCCGCAGGGGAGTGTCATAGGCCCGTTGCTATTCACAATATACATAAATGACCTGGTGGATGACATCGGAAGTTCACTGAGGATTTTTGCAGATGATGCTGTCGTGTATCGAGAGGTTGTAACAATGGAAAATTGTACTGAAATGCAGGAGGATCTGCAGCGAATTGACGCATGGTGCAGGGAATGGCAATTGAATCTCAATGTGGACAAGTGTAATGTGCTGCGAATACACAGAAAGATAGATCCTTTATCATTTAGCTACAAAATAGCAGGTCAGCAACTGGAAGCAGTTAATACCATAAATTATCTGGGAGTACGCATTAGGAGTGATTTAAAATGGAATGATCATATAATGTTGATCGTCGGTAAAGCAGATGCCAGACTGAGATTCATTGGAAGAATCCTAAGGAAATGCAATCCGAAAACAAAGGAAGTAGGTTACAGTACGCTTGTTCGCCCACTGCTTGAATACTGCTCAGCAGTGTGGGATCCGTACCAGATAGGGTTGATACAAGACATAGAGAAGATCCAACGGAGAGCAGCGCGCTTCGTTACAGGATCATTTAGTAATCGCGAAAGCGTTACGGAGATGATAGATAAACTCCAGTGGAAGACTCTGCAGGAGAGACGCTCAGTAGCTCGGTACGGGCTTTTGTCAAAGTTTCGAGAACATACCTTCACCGAAGAGTCAAGCAGTATATTGCTCCCTCCTACGTATATCTCGCGAAGAGACCATGAGGATAAAATCAGAGAGATTAGAGCCCACACAGAGGCTTACCGACAATCCTTCTTTCCACGAACAATACGAGACTGGAATAGAAGGGAGAACCGATAGAGGTACTGAAGGTACCCTCCGCCACACACCGTCTGGTGGCTTGCGGAGTATGGATGTAGATGTAGATGTAGAAATCATCGAGTAAAACTGAAGTGATATCAGGTGTTCCCTAGGGAAGCGTCCTGGGACCTCTGCTGTTCCTGATCTATATAAATGACCTGGGTGACAATCTGAGCAGTTCTCTTAGGTTGTTCGTAGATGATGCTGTAATTTACCGTCTAGTAAGGTCATCCGAAGACCAGTATCAGTTGCAAAGCGATTTAGAAAAGATTGCTGTATGGTGCGGCAGGTGGCAGTTGACGCTAAGTAACGAAAAGTGTGAGGTGATACACATGAGTTCCAAAAGAAATCCGTTGGAATTCGATTACTCTATAAATACTACAATACTCGAGGCTGTCAATTCAACTAAGTACCTGGGTGTTAAAATTACGAACAACTTCAGTTAGAAAGACCACATAGATAATATTGTGGGGAAGGCGAGCCAAAGGTTGCGTTTCATTGGCAGGACACTTCGAAGAGGCAACAAGTCCACTGAAGAGACAGCTTACACTACACTCGTTCGTCCTCTGTTAGAATATTGCTGCGCGGTGTAGGATCCTTACCAGGTGGGATTGACGGACGACATCGAAAGGGTGCAAAAAAGGGCAGCTCGTTTTGTATTATCACGTAATAGGGGAGAGAGTGTGGCAGATATGATACGCGAGTTGGGATGGAAGTCATTAAAGCAAAGACGTTTCGCGGTGAGATCTACTTACGAAATTTCAGTCACCAACTTTCTCTTCCGAATGCGAAAATATTTTATTGAGCCCAACCTGCATAGGTAGGAATGATCATCAAAATAAAATAAGAGAAATCAGAGCTCGAACAGAAAGGTTTAGGTGTTCGTTTTTCCCGCGCGCTGTTCGGGAGTGGAATGGTAGAGAGATAGTATGATTGTGGTTCGATGAACCCTCTGCCAAGCGCTTAAATGTGAATTGCAGAGTAATCATGTAGATGTAGATGTTTGTAGGAATTCTATCGCTTCTCTCCGATATTTTCAGCATGATACTAGTATTTTTTCCTACACCTAACAACGTTACTAGTGCTTAAAATGATGAAAATAGTACCTAATACTTTTTGATATGAAGACAGAAACGGTGCTTCGTTTTAATGATAACAATATACAGGAAAATTCAGCCATGTTTCTGCGAAGTTGCATAACGCCGAAATCCTGAAACACATCCGTATATTTCGAATGCGGCACAACAGCTGTAGGTAGGAGACGAGGTACTGGCAGAAGAAAAGCTGTGTGGGCGAGGCGTGAGTCGTGCTTGGGTAGCTCAGATGGTAGACCACTCGCCCGCGAAAGGCAAAAGTCTCGATTTCGAGTCTCGGTCGCGCACACAGTTTTAATCTGCCAAGAAGTTTCATATCAGCGCACACTCAGCTGCAGAGTGAACTAATTCTGGAAATAGCTGTATAGTTACTGGAGAGATACAGGATGTTCCAAAATTCCCGTTAAAAACTACTAGGGAACTGAGTGACGATATTTTGAACTGGAACCCATGTATGGAAACGTATATCCGTGCTACAGCCGTATAAATACATCTTCGCTAATGTGGTATGCCACAGGGTAATCATCACTGGAAGGGGGTTACTTACGTCTGATCGTATGATGTCATTTGAAGGCTGTCCTACCTCTCTGAACTGGTTCGAGTCTCGTTCATGTGTCTGTGAGTGATAGAGCAACATTGCTGAGTACACTTTTGCCGAATACACCGACACGAGTATTCTGTGTGGCCAAGCTCACAGTGCTGGAAGAGCTGCTGGTCGCCTTTATCAAGATCGTTGTCCACAACGTCTGACTCCTTCCCACACGCTTTTCGTTACCATTGCGCAACGTCTTCGAGAAATGGTGCCTTCACCGTCAGCAGGTGCCCCGTGGAGACGCAGAGCACGCGAATTGGAAAATAATTTATATGGATATGGTGTCTGTTCTTTCGGACATGTCCGAAAGGACACTACGAATGTATTGTGTGGATATACAAGGTGAGAATGTGGGTCTCGCGGGAGGCGTGCGCGAGATAGTCGCACTATCGTCTGTGCCCTCGGTGGCTCAGATGGATAGAGCGACTACCATGTAAGCAGTAGATCCCTGGTTCGAGTTCCGGTCGGGGCACACATTTTCACCTGTCTTCGTTGATATACAGGGTGATTCAAAAAGAATACAACTTTAGGAATTTAAAACTCTGCAACGACAAAAGGCAGAGCTAAGCACTATCTGTCGGCGAATTAAGGGAGCTATAAAGTTTCATTTAGTTGTACATTTGTTTGCTTGAGGCGCTGTTGACAAGGCGTAAGCGTCAGTTGATGCTAAGATGGCGACCGCTCAACCGAAAGCTTTTTGTGTTATTGAGTACGGCAGAAGTGAATCGACGACAGTTGTTCAGCGTGCATATCGAACGAAGTATGGTGTTAAACTCCTGATAGGTAGTGTATTAAACGTTGGTATAAACAGTTTACAGAGAATGGGTGTTTGTGCAAAGGGAAAAGTTCTGGACGGCCGAGAACGAGTGATGAAAATGTAGCACGCATCCAGCAAGCATTTGTTCGCAGCCCAGGAAAATCGACTCGCAGAGCTAGCAGAGAGCTGAAAATTCCACAATCAACTGTATGGAGAGTCCTACGAAAAAGGTTAGTTATGAAACCTGAACGTCAACTACCCGAGGCGATGGATCGGCCGCCAGGCAGCCCGTGACAGAGCACTTCATCACTGGCCTCCAAGAAGCCCTGATCTTACCCCCTGCGATTTTTTCTTATGGGGGTATGTTAAGGATATGGTGTTTCGGCCACCTCTCCCAGCCACCATTGATGATTTGAAACGAGAAATAACAGCACCTATCCAAACTGTTACGCCTGATATGCTACAGAGAGTGTGGAACGAGTTGGAGTATCGGGTTGATATTGCTCGAGTGTCTGGAGGGGGCCATATTGAACATCTCTGAACTTGTTTTTGAGTGAAAAAAAAACCCTTTTAAATACTCTTTGTAATGATGTACAACAGAAGGTTATATTATGTTTCTTACATTAAATACACATTTTTAAAATTGTGGTATTCTTTTTGAATCACCCTGTATATCAACGCCCGTCGTCAGCTGAAGGTATTAATACCATTCTAATTTCGAACTGGAAAAGGCCCTCCTGTATAAACAGTGTCTCTGAAGACCGATTTTTTTTGTTTCTTTGGTTATTAACGAGTGAAACTGTAGAACAATAGATGTACTGAGTCACATCTACACTGAAATGCCAAATAAACTAGTATAATAATGCGTATTCAAACACAGAGACATGTAAACAGGCTTAATATGGTGCTGCCGCCGGCAACGCCTGTGTAAGACATGTGTCTGCCGCAGTTGTTAGATTTTGAACGTAGTATTATACTCGGCGCAAGAGCGATGGGACACAGGATCCCCGAGGTAGCTATGAAGTGGGGATTTTCCTGTACGACCATTTCACGAGGGCTCCGCGAGTATCAGCAATCCAGTAAAACAACAAATCTCCGACATCGCTGCGACCGGAAAAAGATCCTGCAAGAATGGGAACTGAAGAGAATCGTTCAGCGTGGCGAAAGTGCAACCCTTCCGCAAATTACAGAAAATCTCAATGCTTGACCATCAACAAGTGGCAGCATGCGAACCATTCAACGAAACATCATCTATATGGGCTTTCAGAGCCGAAGGCCCACTCGTGTACCCTTGCTCACTGCACAGCACAAGGCTTTACGCCTCATTTGGGCCCATCGGTACGAACATTGGACTGTTGATGACTGGAAACATATTGCCTGGTTGGACGAGTCTCACTTCAAAATGTATATAGAGTATGGACGTGTACGGGTATGAAGACAACATCATGACTCCATGGACCCTGCATGTCAGCTGGGGACTGTTGAAGCTGGTGGAGGCTCTGTGACGTTGTATGGCGTGTGCATTTGGAGTGATGTGGGACCCCAGATACGTCTAGATACAGCTCTGACTGGTGACACGTGCGTAAGCATCCTGTCTGATCACCTGCATCCACTCATGTCCATTGTGCATTCTGACGGATGTGGGTAATTCCAACAGGACAATGCGACATCCCAGACAACCACAATTGCTACAGAGTGGCTGCAGGAACACTCTTCCGAGGTTAAACACTTCCGCTGGCCACCAAACTCCCCAAACATCATGTACGTTTCCAGTAAATTGTATACCATTATCGAGCATATCTGGGATGCCTTGCAACGTGATGATCAGAGATCTCTGCTCCCTCGTACTCTTACGGATTTATGGGCAGCTCTGCAGGAGTCATGATGCCAGTTCCCTCCTGCGCGACTTCAGCCATTAGTCGATTCCATGGCACGGCGTGTTGAGGCACTTCTGCGCGTTCGCGGGGGCCCTACACGGTATTTCTTTGGCTCTTCAGTGTAACAAATTACTAGTCAAAGTGACAGCGTTACCAACATGTTTGAAATGGTTGTAGCACACGTTTCCAGTAAATTGTATAGCCGTTGTCGTATTACAATTGGTATCTGCGAATACATTTCATAATTCGTGACAGATCGTCAGGCGCGACTGCAGACGTCCGCAGCGTTTACCCAATGGGCGTCTTCGCTACGGTAGCTCCGACGCCCACGAGAATAACCGGAGGTAGAGAGCGCAGCACGGCTAGATTGAAGGCCACTTTCAACTAGTGTTGCCAGAGGTGTCTCTTTTTAGAGATACTACGACTCACCCCACGTAAGCTTTAAGCGGAAAGCCAAATGCTCCAACTT
Organism: Schistocerca nitens; assembly: GCF_023898315.1. Taxonomy (NCBI): domain Eukaryota; kingdom Metazoa; phylum Arthropoda; class Insecta; order Orthoptera; family Acrididae; genus Schistocerca; species Schistocerca nitens. The sequence goes on from NW_026045715.1 coordinate 6,549, forward strand.
CTGGCCTCTGCTAACATTTCGAAATACACTATCCTATCAGTAAGTGTACAGACACCTATTGTTGTTGTTGTTGTTGTTGTTGTTGTTGTGGTCTTCAGTCCTGAGACTGGTTTGATGCAGCTCTCCATGCTACTCTATCCTGTGCAAGCTTCTTCATCTCCCAGTACCTACTGCAACCTACATCCTTCTGAATCTGCTTAGTGTATTCATCTCTTGGTCTCCCTCTACGATTTTTACCCTCCACGCTGCCCTCCAATGCTAAATTTGTGATCCCTTGATGCCTCAAAACATGTCCTACCAACCGATCCCTTCTTCTAGTCAAGTTATGCCACAAACTTCTCTTCTCCCCAATCCTATTCAATACCTCCTCATTAGTTATGTGATCTACCCACCTTATCTTCAGCATTCTTCTGTAGCACCACATTTCGAAAGCTTCTATTCTCTTCTTGTCCAAACTAGTTATCGTCCATGTTTCACTTCCATACATGGCTACACTCCATACAAATACTTTCAGAAACGACTTCCTGATACTTAAATCTATACTCGATGTTAACAAATTTCTCTTCTTCAGAAACGATTTCCTTGCCATTGCCAGTCTACATTTTATATCCTCTCTACTTCGACCATCATCAGTTATTTTACTCCCTAAATAGCAAAATTCCTTTACTACTTTAAGTGTCTCATTTCCTAATCTAATTCCCTCAGCATCACCCGATTTAATTTGACTACATTCCATTATCCTTGTTTTGCTTTTGTTGATGTTCATCTTATATCCTCCTTTCAAGACACTGTTCATTCCGTTCAACTGCTCTTCCAAGTCCTTTGCTGTCTCTGTCAGAATTACAATGTCATCGGCGAACCTCAAAGTTTTTACTTCTTCTCCATGAATTTTAATACCTACTCCGAATTTTTCTTTTGTTTCCTTTACTGCTTGCTCAATATACAGATTGAATAACATCGGGGACAGGCTACAACCCTGTCTCACTCCCTTCCCAACCACTGCTTCCCTTTCATGCCACTCGACTCTTATAACTGCTATCTGGTTTCTGTACAAATTGTAAATAGCCTTTCGCTCCCTGTATTTTACCCCTGCCACCTTCAGAATTTGAAAGAGAGTATTCCAGTTAACATTGTCAAAAGCTTTCTCTAAGTCTACAAATGCTAGAAACGTAGGTTTGCCTTTTCTTAATCTTTCTTCTAAGATAAGTCGTAAGGTTAGTATTGCCTCACGTGTTCCAACATTTCTACGGAATCCAAACTGATCTTCCCCGAGGTCCGCTTCTACCAGTTTTTCTATTCGTCTGTAAAGAATTCGCGTAAGTATTTTGCACCTGTGACTTACTAAACAAATAGTTCGGTAATTTTCACATCTGTCAACACCTGCTTTCTTTGGGATTGGAATTATTATATTCTTCTTGAAGTCTGAGGATATTTCGCCTGTCTCATACATTTTGCTAACCAGATGGTAGAGTTTAGTCAGGACTGGCTCTCCCAAGGCCATCAGTAGTTCTAATGGAATGTTGTCTACTCCCGGGACCTTGTTTCGACTCAGGTCTTTCAGTGCTCTGTCAAACTCTTCACGCAGTATCTTATCTCCCATTTCGTCTTCATCTACATCCTCTTCCATTTCCATAATATTGTCCTCAAGCACATCGCCCTTGTATAAACCCTCTATATACTCCTTCCACCTTTCTGCCTTCCCTTCTTTGCTTAGAACTGGGTTGCCATCTGAGTTCTTGATATTCATACAAGTCGTTCTCTTCTCTCCAAAGGTCTCTTTAATTTTCCTGTAGGCAGTATCTATCTTACCCCTAGTGAGACAAGCCTCTACATCCTTACATTTGTCCTCTAGCCATCCCTGCTTAGCCATTTTGCACTTCCTGTCGATCTCATTTTTGAGACGTTTGTATTCCTGTTTGCCTGCTTCATTTACTGCATTTTTATATTTTCTCCTTTCATCAATTAAATTCAATATTTCTTCTGTTACCCAAGGATTTCTATTAGCCCTCGTCTTTTTACCTACTTGATCGTCTGCTGCCTTCACTACTTCATCCCTTCTTCTACTGTATTTCTTTCCCACATTCCTGTCAATTGTTCCCTTATGCTCTCCCTCAAACTCTCTACAACCTCTGGTTCTTTCAGTTTATCCAGGTCCCATCTCCTTAAATTCCCACCTTTTTGCAGTTTCTTCAGTTTCAATCTGCAGTTCATAACCAATAGATTGTGGTCAGAATCCACATCTGCCCCTGGAAATGTCTTACAATTTAAAACCTGGTTCCTAAATCTCTGTCTTACCATTATATAATCTATCTGATACCTTCTAGTATCTCCAGGATTCTTCCAGGTATACAACCTTCTCTTATGATTCTTGAACCAAGTGTTAGCTATGATTAAGTTATGCTCTGTGCAAAATTCTACAAGGCGGCTTCCTCTTCCATTTCTTCCCCCCAATCCATATTCACCTACTATGTTTCCTTCTCTCCGTTTTCCTACTGACGAATTCCAGTCACCCATGACTATTAAATTTTCGTCTCCCTTCACTACCTGAATAATTTCTTTTATCTCGTCATACATTTCATCAATTTCTTCATCATCTGCAGAGCTAGTTGGCATATAAACTTGTACTACTGTTGTAGGCATGGGCTTTGTGTCTATCTTGGCCACAATAATGCGTTCACTATGCTGTTTGTAGTAGCTTACACGCACTCCTATTTTTTATTCATTATTAAACCTACTCCTGCATTACCCCTATTTGATTTTGTATTTATTACCCTGTAATCACCTGAACAAAAGTCTTGTTCCTCCTGCCACCGAACTTCACTAATTCCCACTATATCTAACTTTAACCTATCCATTTCCCCTTTTAAGTTTTCTAACCTACCTGCCCGATTAAGGGATCTGACAGTCCACGCTCCGATCCGTAGAACGCCAGTTTTATTTCTCCTGATAACGACGTCCTCTTGAGTAGTCCCCGCCCGGAGATCCGAATGGGGGACTATTTTACCTCCGGAATATTTTACCCAAGAGGACGCCATCATCATTTAATCATACAGTAAAGCTGCATGTCCTCGGGAAAAATTACGGCTGTAGTTTCCCCTTGCTTTCAACCGTTCGCAGTACCAGCACAGCAAGGCCGTTTTGGTTGATGTTACAAGGCCAGATCAGTCAATCATCCAGACTGTTGCCCCTGCAACTACTGAAAAGGCTGCTGCCCCTCTTCAGGAACCACACGTTTGTCTGGCCTCTCAACAGATACCCCTCCGTTGTGGTTGCACCTACGGTACGGCCATCTGTATCGCTGAGGCACGCAAGCCTCCCCACCAACGGCAAGGTCCATGGTTCATGGGGGGCCCTTCTCTGTATAAGTTCAATATCCTCTGTTCGTCCTATCTGGTACTGATTGCAATTCCCCAGTATTGTACCAATGAACCGCACGCGCTTTACCTACAAATATGCTTATATGATCGTTCCATTTCATACCCCTACAAATTTATACACTCTAGTATTTACACGAGTTAACAAATTGCAGCTGCAGCGCACTGAAGCTGTAGTCATCGGACTACGTAGTCTCATTTTTGAAATGTTGATTTTGTTGATACCGTCACAGTAGAATATTTGACTATGATAACAGAGCCTCAACCCCGCCTCTGCTTGCACGGCTTCGAACTATAAAAGTCCTCGGATGTGTTCCGCAAGTTTTGGAGACAGATGAAAATCGGATGGGACCAAGTCGGGGCTGTCTGGAGGTCAATCGACGGCAGTGAACGAACGGCATCGGAGCGCTCGGCTGTAGTTCGGCGTTGTAATGCTGAAGAGGAGGGTGTTCCACGTGCGGACAAACTCTTCCAATTCGTGCTTTCAGTTTCCTGAGCTGTTTCTCACGCACCGACACAGTTACATCACACACCGCTATGTTACACGGTACAAATCGGAGCCCTCTAGCAGCAGAGGACTGCAGATATATGGAATGTTACCAACGTTTTTTAACTGGAAAGCTTAGAGTTTTCAAATAAAACATTTGGAGTCACTACTTCTCAGCACGCCCTCGTGTTATATGCACAAAAATCAAAAGACTGTTTCCGAGCAAAGTATGTTATAGTTTTAATTGAACATCTTTGTAATGTACATCAGTAGTAAACCTTATGGTGATGGTGAAATTTCGTATTTATATTTACATTGAAAGGCGATTAATCTGTGGCCAGTGAAACACGTATGTTGTGCGGCAGCGATGCTGAGACATTGTAGAATCTCTGACCAGAGCAGTTGCGCTCGACTCGCAGTAGCGAGCAGTCAGCCAGTCTGCAGTAGTCTGTCCTCAGTAGTGCTTGGAGTCGGTTGCTAGCAGTAGCGGAGAGCAGTCGGCGGGCGTCGGCATCGCAATGGTCGAGATTCAGGACGAGGTATAATTTATTTAAATAAATAATCATGCAGCTTTGCGCTCATCAGATAATGTAACGAACAGTCATTGTAATTTAACTTTCAAAAATCGCCCCCAATAATAATTTTGATTTAAAAGCAATTTTAGAGACAATCATTCAAATTTCCTTCCATTTCCTTTTAACAAAGATTTTTAAAAGGTACTTCCAATGCTTTTCATGCAAGCGCCAGAGAACAATAAGAGCAGAATTTTGACATGCAGTTTCACTAAGGTAAGAAATTTATTCTCGTTTCGCACAGGGCAAACACCGACCTTTCGGTTGAATTGAGTTTACGTTATCATTACAGTTTCATTATCATGGGATTAGCGTTCATTATTTAATGGGAACTTGTACTTGAGTCAGATAGCGAGCTTTCATTTAATTGTCTTTGCCATTAATATTCTTGTGGGGAGTTTATACTTAGCTGTGGCACCATTTCTAATAAATATTGTTTTTTAAATTTCTGTGGGAAGGTCACACTTAGCTGTGGCTGCAGTACTAATAAATATAGTTATATTTTTAGAATATGTTGTGGGGAGGTTACACTTGGCTCCATTTCTATTAAGTATTGTCTTTTAAATTTTCCGTGGGGAGGTTACACTTGGCGACACCCAGTCCAGGATCGTATTTCGTGTGAATCTTTTGAAAAACAGTCAGATATCTGCTCTTATTGCTTAAATATAATTATAATTTGCGCAACGCTTTTACTAATCTTGTGACTTTCTTTCTACAGGTCAACGGCAATTCGTTGCTCTGTTGAATTTGTGTGTTGTTTTTGCATTGTGATTATTTCTTTTGTGAATATTTGTGTCTATTGTGAAAATGCCGCGAAAGACTGTGAATAGTGTATCGCGAGGTATTTTGAATGAAATTACCGATTTAAACAACGTGACTGATAGTAATTCGGACACGCAGTGTAATAATGACAATCCTGCGTGCACCGACAATCAATGCTTTCCAACCACTAATGATGACTTTTGTCTTAATGATGAACAAACGAACTCGGTTATGCCATCTGTTAATTTGACGACAATCGATGACGCGGGGAGCTTTATTGTAATGAGCGCTGCCCAGCGTAACACACCCGGTCTGGTAAATTCAAGTAACGTACAGACAATTTTGTCGAATGAAAATGATCAGTGTGCGGAAAGTACGCCGGATCTATTTAATTCCGAAATAGTGTCTGACAATGTACGTCCGTCTGATAAACCTTTTTGTAAAGTACAGAATAACCAAATGGTTACAGAAAGCGAGACAATTCCAGATCCACCATTAAACAGCACAGTGAATAGTGTAGGTAATAATGGGCTGGAACAATTTATGGCAAGATTGCTACAACAACAATTTAGTGAACAGAACAAAAAATTAGACAAAATTGATAAAATTAGTGAAAAATTAGACAACAATGATGTAAATCTCAAACAACTTAGTGAACAGGTCAAACAACAGAACGAACAGTTCAATAAAAAATTAGACGACAATTCCAGACAGCTTAATGAAAAATTAGACAACAATTCCAGACAGTTAAGTGAACAAATTAGAGACGTTGCTGCGCAGTGCCATGACACTAAGGAACAGTTACGCGAGGAAATCGAGGCTTGTTCGCGAAAAAGTAGCGAAGAAATTAAGTCTGTTGCTCAGGAATTAAGGGAATTGCAAACAGCTGCAACAGAAACACTTAGAGACGAAATTAGCGGAGTCGCTAAACAATGCTCTGAAAAAACTACACAATTACGCGACGAGTTTAAAGCAATGACAGTAGAACTTTCGCGCAAAATGGATGAAAAGATTGATGCGAAATTCGAGCAACAGAACACTCAAATTAACGAACGTCTTAGTCTTCATATAGAAAACAGTGATACGCGTTTCCGCAAATTTATTGTTGAGCAAAATAAAGTAAAACGTCAAGTAATGGAAACAATCACCGCACAGAGGCAAGAAGACAAACGTAAGATATTTGCGAAAGCCAAAACATACGTAGACAACAATATTGCTACGATGTCCGACAAAATTAATACCATCGAACAGTTGAACGCGGAATTACGTGATGAAATTTCTGATCTTAAATCAAAAACAGATACACACACAGCAGATATTCAGACAGTGACGGACAGATTTGAAGAATTAGAAATAACACAGGATTCCGATGTCGTCAAAGCTGAAGTTAAAAAACTGAACGAAATTACACGTAAGTTGGAAAAACAGATTAATGCGTCCGATTCTAAAAACGATGATCAGGCAAAAATACTGACTGAAAAATATGATGAATTGGCCAGTCGTATTGATGCTATTGAAAGTACTAATGACAGCAAATCAGACGACATTTCACCGGCTTCATTAAACCAAACACCTGAATTTCAAAATTTACAGCAGACAATTAATGAGATTGATTCATCTAATAACACATTGCGTCGAAAACTGTCAAGTTTACAGCAAGAAGTAACAGAGATGAAAAACACCTCAGTTAATAACACAGCACAGCAGACACCACTTTTCGAACATTTGCCAGACTCGCGCAACGCGTATAATTTGGGTAATCTACAGAGAGTACGGGACTTAGATTCCGAACAATCACAGTTCAACAGATTCTCTTACAACCATGAACCTGTTTCATCACACAGAGACGACAATTTCGATTACAAACATTTTCTGTCAGTGAGAAAGTTTAAAGTGTTTAAAAACGACAGAACACAGATTCACCCGCTAGATTGGATCCAACAATTTAGCTTTGCTTTTCCACCGACTTGGCCTGTAACGCATAAACTTGAATTTATTTGCAGCTTTTTGGAAGGCGAACCGGCAACTCGTATGAGGCCGATCGCGAGGCAATGTTATTCAGTGGAAGAGTTTCAGAATGCGTTTCTATCTGCGTACTGGTCGAAAACGACACAGCGCGGAATTAAAGATCAGCTAATTAGTTTGCCAAATTATGAAAACACAAATTTTCCCAGTGTGACGCAATTTTTTGAGCACATGGTCCAGCAAAATCAGTACCTAAGTGAACCATACAGTGAATCTGCACTGATACAATTATGCATTTCTAAACTACCAAGGTCATTAAGAGTGTCACTTCTAACGGGTCAGCAAAAAGAAAACATTTCTGCATTCAGAGATCTGCTGCAGCTTTTAGAAGTGCAGCAATCTGATTATTCTTTCGTAAACAAAAATTTTTCGTATAATAACCAAGGTCAACAAACATACAGCAGTTATGATCAGACGCGTAATTTCAATAGGAAAAGTAACAGACGTTTTAGGAATGACAACCACCAAAACTTTAATAACAGACAAAATTCTGATTATCAATATCGTCAAAATTTTGAGCAACAGGAATCACATTTTAGTAACAATAGACGTTTTCCGCCACAACAACATGAAAGTCAGCCGGCTAGCGTACCTAACCAACAATGGAATGCACAAGGTCAACCAGGCTTTAATGTTTCACCGCGTGCACGTGTAGTCCCTGATCTAACAAATAGTAACGCACGGCAGCAAGGAAATAACTACGTACAAAGAAGACAGTATTTTAATTCATATCGCAATGCACCGTATAGGAATGACTATCACGACAGACGTAAAAACGATGAGCACAATTTTCAGCGTACATCTAACAACAGTCGGTCATACCAACAGCAAAATTATCCACAAGAACCTATTCTCATGAATGAACCCGACAGTAGGTATCATCCAGAGCGTAATACGTCTGGAAGAAGTAATAGAACTGTTCAAATCGTAGAAATGCCACAACGTCCTCCTGACAATAATAACGCATCAGATAGAATCTGACTAAATACTGTACAGGACGCATCTTCCAATAACACAAGCACTAGTTTTGACACGCAAAATGTTGTTCACGAAAATGTAATTACGTTTGACGACATCAGAGACACTCTTTTGCAGGAAAAACCAGTTGTTCAGAAAACCATTTCACATCCTGTCATCGAAATTAAAATAGGTTCATCGAAATTTTCAGCAGTAATTGATTCTGGGTCACCTATGTCAGTCATTAATGAGGAAACTTTTAACGAATGTAACAAAGAGAATACGTATCCCACATTACCATTAGGCAAAACCAAAGTGAAAGGAGCAGTATCGAGTAAAGGTGTAGACGTTAAATTACAGACACATTTGTCATTTTGTATTGGAGGTCATACTTTTCATTCAAATTTTTGGATTGTTCCTTTATTGACAACAGACGTAATTTTAGGTACTAATTTTCTCGTACAACACGACGCAGTGGTTGATTTCCAAAATTCTTATTTAATGTTAAAAGATGAAAATGTGCAATTAGCTTTAGAATTTCAACATTCACTATCTGCAGAAGAACAAACAATTAACTGTACAGAGGTCATTTCAGTATTGCGTAACATAGACTGTAATCCCACATTGTTCACAGACACGTACGTACATAACTATAACATTCCAGACGAAACTGACTACGACGTAATGCAGATGATTACTGACAAAGTTAAACAGAGCAGTGTAAATACAGACGACGAACGAACGCAATTACACAAAATTCTTTTGCAGCAAGCTCCAGTTTTTGACAACATTCCTGGTACTATGTCCGGTTTTATGTACGAATTTCAGGTCAAACAACACGATACATTTAAAGCAAAGCATTATCCTATTCCGTATATTCACAGAGAACAAGTTAAAAAAGAGTTACAGGATATGCTCAACCAAGGAATTATAGAACCAGCAGTTAGTCCATACATAAACCCGCTGCATATTGTTAAGAAAAAAGATGGCTCACTTCGCCTTGTACTTGATTCACGTCACATTAATGACATAATTATTAACGAAACAGATCGACCACAGACATTAGAGGAACTTTTACAGAAATTTCACGGTACTGCTATTTATTCTACATTAGATTTGAAATCGGGATTTTGGCAAATTCAACTTCATCCGAATTGCAGAAAGTACACAGCTTTTCTCTGTTTTGGTGACTGTTATCAATTTTGTAAATTACCATTCGGCTTAACTATTTCTTCTGCAGCTTTTATTCGCGGTTTGAACACAATACTTCCGACAGAACTTAAAGACAGAATTACGACGTACGTAGATGACATTCTTATCGCAGAAGCTAACTGGTCTGAGCACAATCTGATTCTTGAACGACTGTTGCAAACTTTTCATGCACAAGGACTTACAGTTAACCTCAGTAAATCGCATTTTGGCAAAACTTCTATAAAATTTCTTGGACACGTAATTTCAGCAGAAGGCATTGCGCCTGATCCAGAAAAACTTCAAGCTCTACGTGACATTACTGTTCCTACAACGAAGAAACAACTACGCAGTTTTTTGGGTTTAATTAACTTTTTTCGCAAATTTATTCATCACTCTGCTTTAGACACGCCTAGATTATGCCAATTAACAGGTAAAAATACTATTTGGTCTTGGGATAAACAAGCACATTCTGAATTCGTGAACCTGAAAGATGCTTTGTTGAATGCTCCACTTTTATCGCACCCAGATCTTAGCAGAAATTTTTCTATTGCCACCGACAGTTCCAACACAGCTTTAGGCGTACATATTTTTCAGGAAATTGAAGAAGATGGTACAACAGTAATTAAAAACATCGCATTTGCAAGTCGCATACTGTCGCCTGCTGAACGAAATTATTCCGTCACAGAATTGGAAACGTTATGTGTTGTATGGGCTTTTACGAGATTTAGGCATTTTCTTTATGGAAGACACACCACAGTTTACACAGATCACAGAGCTATTCAATTCTTACTTTCGGCTAAATTCACTCACGACAGGTTAAGTAGATGGAAACTTTATTTGCAGGAATTTAATTTTACGATTGTTCACATTCCCGGCACACAAAATGTTATAGCAGATGCACTTTCTCGTTCTCTCTGCAACAATCAGCAAGACGTAGCAACCAACTTTTGCAAAGCAAATTTCAGCGTCATGTACATTCAGCAAGTAGCATTTGAAAATTTTATTTCATCGTCATTACAGGACATAGCACGAGAGCAAAGCAAAGACAATGTGTGGAAAGAAATTAAACACCTTTGGCAAGATAAGAATAATGTTACGATTAGAAACCACTACACTGTACGCAATGACATTCTGTTTCGCCGCTCTCATCCTGACAGCAACAATTGGTTATTATGCATTCCTGACGAACTTGTTAACAAATTAATCTGGTATACTCATTTAAGCTACGCACATTATGGAGCAAGAAAATGTTTTCTGATACTGAGACAGAACTGTTATTTTGCCAACATGGAAAAACGTATACGACGAGTTTTAGCGTCATGTAAAATTTGCCAGAAAGCTAAGTCTGACACCACTTCACACATTCCTCCATTATATCCCATTGTACCTGTTAAATTAAGACATATGGCCGCAGTAGACATTTTTGGTCCAATTCCGAGAACTAATAGAGGTTTTTGCTACATCTTTGTCGCTGTTGAACTCACTTCAAAATTTGTTACTTTCACTCCGTTACGCAAAGCTACTGCTAAAACTGTTTCGAAAGCATTTGTAAAACATTTCTTATTTCATGTAGGGCATGTGATGAAAGTAATTTCAGATAATGGATCACAATTTCGATCTGTCATATGGACACGTATGTTACGAGCTAGAAACATTTCTCCGATTTATATATCCAAGTACCACGCTTCTTCGAACCCTTGTGAACGACTAATGAAAGAAATTGGTAAACTGTGTAGAATATACTGCCACAAAAGACATGTTAATTGGGACACACACATACACTCATTTCAAGATGTAATTAATTCCATTCCAAATGAATCCACTATGCTATCTCCGTCTGTTATACTGAAAAACGTTGAACCACCAAACAAAATCAAAGAATTAGTAACATTTCCTACATCTCGTCGATTACGACACCACGAAATAATTGACATTGCGCTGAACAACATCAAACGTGCCGCAGAGCGCCGGAGAAGACAGCAAAAACAGGTTTGTAGACACCGAGATTTTCACGTTGGACAGAAGATATTAGTACGTACACACTATTTATCCAGCAAATTAAAAGGTAAGTGCAGTAAATTTGAACTTCTATACGCAGGTCCATATCGGATTCGCAGCATTCCTCACCCCAATGTTGTACACGTCGAAACTCTGAGAACCAGAAAATCGAAAGGCAACCATCATGTGTCAAACATTAAACCCTTTATCGAATGAAACCACTTTACGATGTAACATGCTATGAGGCCGTTTACACATTTTATGACCACTTATGCAATTATATTGACATTACTAATTACTGATGATTATCGTATTTTTTCTTGGCAAGTGCCCGGCAAGGTAAGGTTAGCAGGTCGCTCTTCTTGTCGTTACACACTAGACCGTGCATTTTTTCAGATGAACTTACGCATTTTATGAATAATTATGCAATTCTCTATAATGACGCATTAATTTTATCAAATTCTCTCTCCATTGAAGTCTTTAATTATCGCTTCTATTAACTACACTACATATAAGCTGAACACAACGAATGTCACATTTTGTCTTTTTTATGTATGTACGATTGTTTTCATGTTTTGTTTGTATGCACTGTGAACTAGTTAAGGTATAACACAGACCATTTGACTTTGACATTTTGCCTTGTGATATCTCAACATCGTGACTGTTTTACATTTTCCTTTTTTGCTGCTGCATTACGATATTCTCTGTACACTTTTTGCCTTTAAACACTGTCTGTGCTTTGAGATATTACGTTTTCTGTCATGTTATGTTGAATGCTTAATTGAGTCACCATTAACCAGTCACTATTTAATGGGTATATGATTTAAATGCAAGACATTAATCTTTGTTCATCAATTTCAGAAATAAATGATGCGTAAAGGAAATGAATTAAACAGAAATGGGAATTTCACCTACGGAATAAACGAAAGAAGATGCAATAAGCTAATGAGGACGAGTAAATGGATCAGAATTAACAAGCATTAACAAGAATATACTATACACATCGCAGAATAGCAGTCTTAACTAATTTTTTCTTTCAGAATACGAAGCGATTGATGCAAGCTGTCAGACAGAACTACACATTTTAGTTTTAAGTGATGAAATATGCTAGGGATTAGGAATAGTTGTGTGATGAATAATGAAATGATTTTTGCAGATGATAATGAATGCTGATAATGAACAATGATGAAGAATATGGTACTATGAATAATGAAGTTTTTGTTTACAGGTGATGATAATGATGGAGTTATGATGATATGAATAGTGAAGTTTTTCTTTACAGATGAGGATAATGTTGAAGTTATGTATTTATGCTATGTAGTTATTTAAGTATTTGTTGCAGTTTACTTTGACAGCAGGTGTTATATTGCGTAGTAGGATGACTGAAGGTTTTGGAAAGGACAGCTATGGAACACATTTTTTATACACATTTCACTACCTGTTAATTCGAAGTTCACTACTTTTCAGCATAGTCTGCGTTTCTTCTTTCAGTTCAATAATCCATTTTGTATTTTTCTTTCAGGAGAAGCTTTTTATGATAGTTACTAAACTTGTTACTTATTATACCTGTTCTAGTACTTGCATTTTTCTTACCCACTTGTGTCTATCATTTATAAATGTGATAACCTTGCTACAGCTGACTCATGACGAATGACGTTACACAATCTTTTCATTTATAGGAACAACCTAGAAGCAATTTTTTCTCTTATTTCTTCTTGCTTTCCCTTATAATTACCCAAAGCAATGCATTGCTAGCAGAAAAAAACAAAATGTATTAACAGTCCCAGATAATGTCACTAGTTTATGATAATTCTGAATAACACTGATCAGCTCTGAATAGTATGTCACTTGAATAATGACTTCTTAATGATACCTAAACATAATTGCCACTATCTATTGTAATGAGAGTACTTATTATGCCCATGCTTATTAATGCTACTAATGTTTTGTACTATTCAGTACTTGCTGGCCACTGAGTGCCCATAATTAATGTAACTTATAATGCCCATGCTTATTAATGCTACTAATGTTTTGTACTATTCAGTACTTGCTGGCCACTGAGTGCCCATAATTAATGTAACTTATAATGCCCATGCTTATTAATGCTACTAATGTTTTGTACTATTCAATACTTGCTGGCCACTGAGTGCCCATAATTAATGTAACTTATAATGCCCATGCTTATTAATGCTACTAATGTTTTGTACTATTCAGTACTTGCTGGCCACTGAGTGCCCATAATTAATGTAACTTATAATGCCCATGCTTATTAATGCTACTAATGTTTTGTACTATTCAATACTTGCTGGCCACTGAGTGCCCATAATTAATGTAACTTATAATGCCCATGCTTATTAATGCTATGACTGTAATTAACTGATTTTTCTAATAATGATTTCTTAATGATATGAAGAATACTGAATGATGAATAATGTTTTATACTATTCAATACTTGCTGGCCACTGAGTGCCCATAATTAATGTAATTACTTATTATGCCCATGATTATTAAGGCTATGACTGTAATTAACTGATTTTTAATAATGATTTCTTAATGATATGAAGAATACTGAATGATGAATAATGTTTTATACTATTCAATACTTGCTGGCCACTGAGTGCCAATAATTAATGTAACTTAACGTTTTGTTAGTGTTTTCAATGATGACTTCCCATATTAATACTGAATGATGATAAATATTTTGTACTAATCGAAAGTTGCTAGGCCACTGAATGTTAATAGTTACTTGTAAATATGTCATTTGAATGAGGAAAAATGTTTTGTAATACTCAATACTTGATGGCGATTGATTACCACTCTTGTCTTTAAATTAATTAATGAACATTTTTCTGTAATACTACATTCATGGTACAGAAATGTTCAATGACTAGAGTATGGATACCGCAAACTACTTATGTAATCACTAATCAAGACTTGTGTGTTAGTTAATGTCCTTCACCTTCTGACCTAACTACCTGAAATTATTGTAACATCCATTTGTCTTGTCCATCCTCATTATCATGGAGCACTATATTTGGTTTTTGCACTAATTCTACGTTGGTGTGCCGCCTCTTAAAAGCGTGGTGTTGACACGACATGCTGTCCACCACTGTAGGCGAAGAAACTACTTATGTAATCACTAATCAAGACTTTGTTATGGAGCACTGTGTGCCGCCTCTTAAGAGCGTGGTGTTGACACGACATGCTGTCCACCACCGTAACCGATGAAGACGTTATTCTGGTCCCACTGTTTGGTGTACCTGGTATACTGCCAAATGATAGTATGGAATACTACTACGACGTTTCACTGTCTTGATAAGCTGATAAATACTTCTGGGAACGGAACTGCAGATTGTATCACTTAGTTGTGATTCTGTGGAAAGATATGGACTTTCAGTGCAGCTATGTGCAAACTAAAGTGCTACAACCATGATGCAATCCTTTCCTTTCCTATCCT
>NW_026045716.1:0-32985 GCF_023898315.1 Schistocerca nitens
TGCAAAACGCAAGTGCCTAGAATAAGGTTTCTAATTAGCTTAAGTCTGGAGCACGAGGAAGGAGAGGGGAATGTGGCAAAAATAGTGAAACACTGAAAGCCATAATGCGTGTTTAACTTAAGTCTGCCGGCCGAAGTGGCCATGCGGTTAAAGGCGCTGCAGTCTGGAACCGCAAGACCGCTACGGTCGCAGGTTCGAATCCTGCCTCGGGCATGGATGTTTGTGATGTCATTAGGTTAGTTAGGTTTAACTAGTTCTAAGTTCTAGGGGACTGATGACCTCAGCAGTTGAGTCCCATAGTGCTCAGAGCCATTTGAACCATTTAACTTAAGTCTAGGACCTGTCAGTTCAGCTACGTCACGATTTCTTCTTTTTAGCAGGTTTTTACTGCAGAAAATGTTCCCCGAAAACAACACAGTGTTTTAAAGTGAGGGCAACAGTCACGCTGGAAGTTCTGATAGCTCATTATAACTAGTTTCAGCACCCTCCCAATCATTCAGTAATCTTCGCGACTGCTAAGCTATGTGATCAGTTTTAGCGAATGTGGTAAGAAGTATACCGTTTCTTTCACTAAAACAGCAGCAATCGTCTGACACACTTGTGTATCACGACAGTTAGTACACAATAAACTTATTCAGGATATACATCAATCTCATTCAAGTTCCAGTAAAGACAGGAAGAAGTCGACAACTCGCTGACAAAGAAATATTCATATCCCCAAGAAACCGCTTGATGAGTGGCAGAGCGTTCTTTGTATATAACTGCATGGAGCCCATCCCATTAATTTGTGAAGGATGGGCGTAATGGAATATTCACCCTTGCCTTTTGAAATGACCTATCACTTGCAATCTTATCACTTTCATATCTCTGTGCCGCATGCCAAGTGCCCGAGTACGATGTATTTAGAATAGTCGAGTTACCGATATTTAAATGCAGGCCTCTCTAGAGTTTATTGAGGATCTCTGTTACGTAGTCGTACCGATAAAATAATTCCATCAAAGCTTGTCTTTGTTTTCTCTTCAATCAGCCTGATCTCTAACAATTCTAGTTAGACGAACCGCCCTTGAACTAATGTTTTGAACTCTGTACGGAAGTTACGCCTTCTAATAACGTGCAGTCTAGCGAATAGGTTTCTCGTGTGAGATACTGGAGGGTGTTACATTTAATATTACTCTGGTCATACATTTAAACAATACTATAGATTCTAATGGTTTAACGCTGAAACTCTCCTGGAGCAGTGAAACGGTTGTTCATCTATTTATTTGTTCAAGTGTAACAAGCATTTCCAGAACCCGAAGCATGTGCCCCATCTTCTGCAAATCCCTGTAGACTGGTTCTCTATCCGCAAACAATTTTAGGGCTATTTTAGAAAACTCATCATGATCTATTGTGGGGAACAAGATCCAGTCACTTTTCCATGAGGTACACCCGGGAGCTGGCTTACGATGATGAAACTACGACAAAATATACATAGTGAAGGAAAGAAGTAAGTTTACAACTGGGTGTTGTGTGATGTCCTTAGGTTAGTTAGGTTTAAGTAGTTCTAAGTTCTAGGGGACTGATGACCATAGATGTTAAGTCCCATAGTGCTCAGAGCCATTTGAACCAACCAAGTTTACAACTTAAACTTTCGCTCACTAGCTGACCTGGAGAAAGAACTGACAGCGGCTTTGTGGAAGGTACATGCCTACGATTCGTACGAACTGATTTAGGGAAACAGTTACAACGAACATCTAAATCACTGAGGCCGGACGGCAACAGTGTCTAAATCACCAATGCCTCTTCTGTCGGTAACAATATTACGAGTATTAGTAATAAAGCATTAATTGTCACATCGAGAAATAATGCTACGCAGTAATTATAATGTGTTTGTTTGCAGATCTGTGTCTGCCGTCCTGGTACACAATGAAATGTTAGCGCTACAGTACCGCAGCTCGCCGCTATACAGGAAAAACAATATGGCGCACCCAATTGATGAAGGGAGAATCGTGGAATTCGTCTTCTGTATTTGAAAGCGAACAACATTGCAGCAGTCCATCCTCAGTTGGTGGACGTGTACGGCAACCTGCGCTAACATATGACGCAGTGATTAGGTCTTGTCTGACATTCTGAGATGTACAAGCCACATATACACACTATTCACAAACTAGTTCAAATGGTTCAAATGGCTGTAAGCTCTGTGGGACTTAACATCTGAGGTCGGCCACACTGGCCGGCGTGCCAATGGTGCTTGATAAAAATATCGGTTGGGCAATCGCTTGCATTCTGGTTGGGATACACCTACAAGCTGCAATAGCATTTGGAGGGTTCAGTGTTACCTTGTTTACTTTTGTCCAAACGGCGGGGCTACTGCAACGCCTCAGAGTTTCGCTGAAAAAAGTTTCAGTTGTTGAACATTTATGAGAATTAGACGCTTGGGGAGGGTCTTACGTTAGTGTTAAGTTGTGCTTGATTGAGTGACATTCTTACACCTAATTGTTTGGCCTAATGCTTGACTTTGCTGGACTTGTCCCGCCATAATTACATTTTTTCAAAATGGTTCAAATGGCTCTGAGCACTATGGGACTTAACTTCTGTGGTCATCAGTCCCCTAGAACTTAGAACTACTTAAACCTAACTAACCTAAGGACATCACACACATCCATGCCCGAGGCAGGATTCGAACCTGCGACCGTAGCGGTCGCGCGGTTCCGGACTGAGCGCCTAGAACCACTAGACCACCGCGGCCGGCTTACATTTTTTTTCTGTGTTGTTTAAGTCGTGTATTTCGTACCGCCTTCACTTAATTTGTAGAATTAATATTAGCTTTACATTCTTTGTGTCAATTCTGATTTATATCTTATTTGTGAATTGCATGGTGAATTTGTGCCCAGCTGCCCTGTTCCGTTGTTGTCGCTTCCAGCTTGTATACAAACATCCACAGAAAAGGCGAGTAATTCTGGCAAATCCTAACACTGTAAAGCAAACCTGCTTGACTGAAAGAAGCGTGCTTTTGTTTCGCACAGTGTCAACGATAAGGCGCTTCGTGGACCTAACAAAACGTGAGAGGAAACGTGTGCATCCGTCGCTTCTGTCAGCTGAACGGTCTCCAATGAAATCCATTCGCAAAAGAGCGGCTGAACTTCAAGTACCGCGGTCAACAAGGAGTCATAACGAAGACTGCAAAATGAAAGGATCCACACCAATATTAGTAAATGATTTGTGTGACAACGAGGAGTGACTAAGTTGCAGCCTGTTGTGCTTTCTTGTCACGATTGCTAAATACCGTGACTCACACAACAGCGTTATTTTGTGATGAAAGTACGACTGTGGTTTTCTGCTCTAAGAAAAATCCCCATTATGTGCGAGGGTTAGAAAGTAGCGCGAGTTATTATATAGGATGGGATGCGATTCTATTCAGACCATATGTGTTTCAAGGATCGTGAATGGGAATTCTTATTAATCAGGTATCAAAGGTGTCTAAGCTTAGGGACTGATGACCTTAGCAGTTAAGTCCCATGCGATTTCACACACATTTTTTGATGACCTTAGC
Organism: Schistocerca nitens; assembly: GCF_023898315.1. Classification (NCBI taxonomy): domain Eukaryota; kingdom Metazoa; phylum Arthropoda; class Insecta; order Orthoptera; family Acrididae; genus Schistocerca; species Schistocerca nitens. The sequence continues at coordinate 3,533 of NW_026045716.1, forward strand.
AGTTAAGTCCTATAAGATTTCACACACATTTGAACATTTTAAACCTCACGGAATCCAGCGGTCTCGAAATTATTCATCAAGAAAATGACGCATCTTTACAGTAAACCGTGCAGGAGCTCCATTCCGTTGTAACACAACGGAATGGAGCTCCTGCACGGTTTGCTGTAAAGATGCGTCATTTTCTTGATGAATAATTTCGAGACCGCTGGATTCCGTGAGGTTTAAAATGTTCAAATGTGTGTGAAATCTTATAGGACTTAACTGCTAAGGTCATCAAAAAATGTGTGCGAAATCGCATGGGACTTAACTGCTAAGGTCATCAGTCCCTAAGCTTAGACACCAGTTAACCTAAACTATCCTTAAGACAAACACACACACTCAAGCCCGAGGGAGGACTCGAACCTCCGCCGGGACCAGCCGCACAGTCCATGACTGCAGCGCCCCAGACCACTCGGCTAGTCCCGCGCGGCAGTGAGGTTTAGTAACGTTGAATTGGCCACCACGGAGACCAGACATTACCACGTCAGACTGTTCATTCTTCTTCCTCTTCTTCTTCTTCTTCTTCTTCTTCCTGGTCTTCATCCCGCACCTTTCTGGTGTCGGCTTGTTAATTTTCGGATTTGGCAATGTCAGAGGTAGAGAGAGGCCAGATCACCAGCCTGGCCAACGTCAGACACCTCAATGTCGGTAATAGTAAAGCCCCATGCGGCTCAACGTTCGTACACGACAGAACTGCGCGAAAGTGATGCGAAAGACTTTCGAAGCATAACTCCTGAGATGCTTCGCGGAATGTTACATGGAGAAGCACAGCCACGTTGGTGCACATACAGATCGCTGGACACACAGTATTTTTGTGTGTGAGTTCACTGTTCTGACCAGGGGGGGACACTGCACAGAGAGCCGGGAACACGCCAGCCAGCCCCGCGCTACAAGTGCGCTCGCTAGGGAAGCGCGGGTAAGCGCCCCGCTGCGGGCGCGCCCGCCGGCTGCGCCGCGAGCGCTCTGGTCGCGGCGCGGTGCGCTCGCATAAAACCGCGGCATCCATCCGGGCGATTTAGCGGCGACCGCTAAACAGCGGCGGACCCCGCGCTGCCGCAGCCCGTAAGCGAAACCACCGCTGCCGCTTTTAGGGCCGCCAATAAAGGGATTTGCAAAGCTCACACACGCCGCGCCGAATCGATGATTTAATTTCGCCGAAACGCCGCTATCCGGTTGCTACCCTTAGCGGGAAAAAGAGGCCCAAATTTATAGTTAATTTAATCCTGGTACACGAGCTGCTACAGGTGCGCAGACAGAAACAACACACACTACATGCTGACGACCAGCGTTTCTTCCGAGCTAGGCCGATTTCACGGAATCGTTTGTTGGAGGCTGTCGCGTAGCTTTTATTTTCGGGGTCTTATACTGTTTAGGGGGTATATCAAGTGGCCTGAGGCGTGACTGGCAATTTGGATTCAGAAAGGAAGCGTGCTACAGTAGTCCGCTGTGCAAAACCGCTGTGTCAGAGTGGCGCAGTGGTTAGCGCATTTGCCTAGTGAGCTGGAGAAAGGGCTTCGAATCCAGGCCTTGGCACAAATTTTCATTCGTGACTTCAGTCTGCATATATACATCTTACACAGTATCCTGAATGGAGAGCCGTCGTCATGGAGCACAGAGCTTACGCGTGCACTCCTGTCTCCTTCATCGTCCGCCGTACTTCAGTTACGGAAAAAAAAAACTTTCGATCGATTCGTACGTGATTCACGATTATTTACTTATTTTTCGTTACAAACCTTTTGTTATTATCTGTAACAGAATTTCGAGCAGGGTACTGTCAAAAATGCGTACGATCACAATTCTTCGTTAGCTCATAAACACAAGACCACAATAAATATTACCTTCACATAAACTAAGAATTTTACAGGATCCCTTGCGGTTTAGCTTCCCCGAATGACAACAGAAAGATGTGACTAATTAATGAAATTAAAATTGCTGAGAACATTTATTGTGCAGATCTTGCAGGAAATTGATAAGCAGCATTACTTTCTAAATCCATTGGCTGATATCTTGTTGTATGCGGTTCTCTTTCTCAAAATAAACCCAGTTGTAGGACACATATGTGCAGATCATCTTCCTGAGACATCGACATTTTGTGTCCTGTGACAGAAGTACAGTGCCACATTTGCAGTAAATGTCTCTGACACACAGTGACACAATGAATGCTGGTGGGCTATCCAAAACTTCAGATATCAAGGATGTAAAAGTCTACTTCGCTTTAAATGAGAAATAGATGCCCGTGTACATGTTAATACCAGCTTCTATGAAAGGACACCTGCATAGTTCATCAGTAATTTTCATCATCGCTAGTGGTGTGTCCGAAAAAACTCTGTCATCTTTATTCAAGAGACTTCTGTATTGTTGGGGCACTTGTTTTCAGGAATTACAAATAGTTAATGGTTTTCTTAATTTGGTAGAGTATGTACTGCGTATCAAGAGATTGTTTAGCACGACAATGGAATGAGTGACTGAATTGTAAGTGAAACTGTAGCAGCAATCAATTTTCTGATAAGTTATGTCGATGTCCGGGACACATTCGACTTTTGAAATGATACACCAGAACTGTCAGAATTTTTGGCACCAGTTTTGAAACATTAATTTTGTTCTCTTCCAAAAATCTGTAATATGGGATGCAACGGAAGATTTTTTCCTTTTGCGATTTAGTGAGACATCGTTTCCTGTCTAACTAGAAAATGGCAGCCAGCAAGTTTGAGGATCTTCGACCGGCACGATCCGACAGCTGTAGTTCGAAGTTTACTTGGTCGAAACTTAGTGTAGTCTAGTTTTAGACTAAAATTTTCAACCTATTTCTTCCGTACTTGATAGGCAGAATCATGCCACTGTCATTGCATTAAACATTGATGTAATGACATCAGCCAGTCATTTTATTTCCGCCAAACTGGTTGTAGACATCTTTGATTGCTTAAATCGCTCGTTTTACAACCGTATACGTGCAGTACCTCTATGGATGGTGCTGAGATATTATAATATTAGTATCGTGTTTCAATTATTTGTCTCATTTAGCAGCACGCGATCATGTCGCTTCAATCCATTGCTGCACGTTCCCAACAACACGTAAAGGATGAAAAAACTGTATGATGGGTGTAGCGTCTGTAACAGGATTACCTGAATAAAATTGGCCAATAGCTGCTGCTATCGTCATTGCATCACCACAACATCCCATTATTGTTCACCAGATGCTTTGCTATATGGGAGCCTTAGGTGCCGCTCTTTCATTAAACAGTAATGTAATGCTCTTTAAAGCTTCCGGGTCGTGCGAACACAGTCATCTCACTAGTGAAATGTCAACTATTACGACACGAACGTGAGGACAACACAACACCGTCCCCGAGCAGAAAAAACTTCCGATCCGGTCGGGAATCGAACGCAGTCCACTTTCGTTAGCAGTCAGTAGCGCTGATCGTCCAGCTACCGAGGCGGACGTAATGGAATGTTGATGTGTGAACTGAAAAGAGAAGTACTTACTGTAAAATAAAGAAAGTGAAAACAGCAAAGAGGTGATTGCAGGAAATTTATTTAAATTTGCTGTTGGAAAATGGTGGCCTAACGAATGGTACAACGAGTCTTCTTCCTTCATAATTTCAGAAAACTGGTTCCTATCCTTTACAGTACCACAGTTCCTACAGATCAACTCCGTATCACTGTAGCCTCGCAAAACATCGTTCTCAATCACAAAAGAAAACTCACAGTCCTCGCGTTTCGCTCTGACGGTAGCTATAGAAGTGTTTCTCTTTTAAAGGATGTTGTAGTATTTGCCATACTGAAACAATACACAAGAGTTCTCTCATAAACAGACAGGAAGGAAACTATGTTTTTACCCGAGACCACAGGTATTCTACGAACGTTGCCGAACAACATACCGAATTACAGCCATAGTTTCGGTTCCACCCCGTAAAGAAAAATAAAATATCCTCTTGTATGCCCTTCAGAAAAGAATAAACCCAACTTTACAATGCTACGATGCCTGATTTACAACATTAAACGTCAGGTGGGCCTGTCAGATAAATCCTGCCAAATAAGATTATTCTTCGCTCCTTGACAAATCCCATTAGAAACAAAATTTGTGAGTCACGCCCGGAGCCGCGCATTGGGTTTCCTCAGATCGTTGAGCGCGAGCACAAAAACTAATCTGAGAAAAATTAGTCCAGTAGACGGGAGACGTTTAGAAAGCCAGCTACTGGCGAGCCGCCAGTTTGGCGCGCCACCACACGGTTTTAACGAAGTGTGTGTCTGACCGGCCGGGAGACTGTTGTGTGCAGCCGGAGAGTAAGGAGTTCAGGTAAAAAGAGGGAGCGTGAAACTTAAGGGAAAATGTCTGCTGTGGCTCTTGGAAGACGATCGTTAACGTTCCGACCCGTTATAGAAATATTTTGATACGGAAGAGTTGAGAATATGTATGACGGTATCGTTGGAACATGGAAATCACAGAGGGAAACGGTAATGTGAAGTATTCTTGAAAGGCTTGGATTAAAATGTGGTAGGAAATGCCAAATTTATGCAAATTTGTAGTTTGCATGGCTATCGTATATTCCACAGATAAAGACTGGAGAAAAAAATGGCATCGTTGAAACACTTTCGTTGTTATAACTACGTGACCTCCTCAGTTAAAATGTGTATCAATGAGAGGAATAGAAAACCTTCACTACCTGTAACACAAACTCGCATCAGCAGTGCTTTGAATTATCGAGTTCCGAACGCTCTTATCGGGAGTGGTACTCATTTAATAGATATTCTTCCAGGTATAACACTGAAGTTGTAAATGGTCATGTAAATAACTGTGTGTTAATTGTGACTCATGGATCAAAACAAGTTTCACGCTGAAAGGAACGTGATCAAAAAAGGTCAGACAAGTGAGAAAGACACAATGTAGATTTTACTATTAACCACCGCTTACACCATTTGTTCAACATGAGCACCGGAGACGTCGATGACAAGCTGTACAGCTCCAAATTTGCTCCTGGTGACCAAATCAGCGTAAATCAGTTATGCATTAACGCATTAGTATATCTACCCATTTCGCTGCCATCGATAATTAAAGATCACACAGGACCTCTGTGCGTAACTATACTTTAATCATAAGCACCCGGTACATGCGCCAAGCCATCCTGATGAAACCCTTGTAAGTGTACAATGCATTAAATACACTGACACGAAATGAATAGATCTATGGGGATAAAATCAATAAAGATCCAGTGACACTAAGTATCGGTGCAAAACAGTTTTGATATGTTGAAGCTGTAATGTAACACCCCGTGGAAGAACCTCTGCCGGCCAGTGTGACCGAGCGGTTCTAGGCGCTTCAGTCTGGAACCGCGCAACCACTACGGTCGCAGGTTCGAATCCTGCCTCGGGAATGGATGTGTGTGATGTCCTTAGGTTATGTAGGTTTAACTGGTTCTAAATTCTAGTGGGCTGATGACCTCAGATGTTAAGTCCCATAGAGCCATCTGAACCGTTTGAAGAACCTCTGGCAGCAGTGCCCGGAAACTGTAGGAGGAATCTTCACTAAGCATGAAAGTTCGAGTAAGGTGTGCAGACGTGCTCAGCTAGTTCACGTTCAAGGTGACTGCTCTTGACAAGCAGGAAATCGGGCTTCGAGTTCCCGTCTTGGATACGTTTTTCATCGTCACTGCATATTCATTTCTTGCAGTCTAATTGTTCACATCATGACTTAATAAAACTGAAACAATGCTGTATAAATGTAATAAATGCTGCATAAATGTAGTGTTATGCAACAACCTCTTAAAGGAACTCTTAACAGGCGGATTTAGTAAAATCTATACATCGTACAACGACATCTTTATGTTTATACGTCAGGAGACCGGTTTTGATCATGGACTGCATACAGAAGTACAATTTAATAATTTCAAATCGGTATGAAAAAATGCACAAGATAATTTTCCCATAACAGTAAGTGCACAAAATGATCTCAGGTAATGAGGACCTTATAGCTATGCCATGGTTTGGGAAAAAATATTTAGCTAGCAATCGCTCGTTTAGCATTGAGTCTTACTGCCAAGCGCAATCTGGGATATTCTTCACTACTATATTTAGTATGTCCTGAAACACACACACAGTAAAAAAACTCACAAGCTAGGGCACCGCCCACCGCCGCCTGCCTTCTATTACATAAAGTTACCTCAGCTCGTCTCCACTGCCCCCGAGTCAACCAATGAGAGCCAGCGAGTTTCCAGCGCAGCGAGCAAGTCGGTGAACGCAATTTACGTTCGTTTTACAACGCCAACTTATCGCTATGTTTCGCTAGGAACGAGGTCACAGGAGAAACTAAATTTTGCTCGATAGCTTACATGACAGCTAAACTGGTTCACCCAAACCTTTACTGCAAATTGTTCGAAACGATTACTTGACTTCCTTGTTCCTCTCTTTCTACGTCCCTTCATATATCTTTTCCTGTACTTTTCCGTAATTCTTTCATTTCTTCTTCATGGATGTGTGTTCCTTAAATTGTTTCTTCCATTCATTTAAGGTTTCTACTAGTGACCTTTATAACATTATTACATGTTTTAGACTGATTTAAATTCTGTGAAATTCTACATTATTTACCCATTTCTTGATATTTCTCACTCCCCTGTCACCTCTTTTCTGTTTTTATTTTCTTCATTATCCCTGCTAAGCTTAGTCTCCTTTATTACATTTTCCACTTAGTGGGCAACATAACAATGCCTTTCTGAGATGGCGAACAGTGCTGTCTACGACACTATCTGCCAGGTCATCATCTTGAATCTGAAGAGTGAACTTTTTCTCTTTGCCTCCCAACATTATTCAGGCCTGAATTCCAAAGCATCAGTCCTAACGGTGATTCTAAACGTGTATCTAGTTTTTTTGTTTTTTTTCGTTATATTTCAAAGAAAGTTTTGTCTGGGTCTGTGTTTAAGAATATAAAACTAACACATTTCATTGGAAAATACAGTAGATTTTTACCAGAGTGATGCTCATTAAATAACTTTTTAGAATGCGTTGTCACACAGATTTTCATTTCTACTGTGGACGACTGCAGCAGCGAATCAGCGAGCAACGAGATAATTTTATTATTACAGCAGACTGTTGACGACAAAAGCTACAAACTGGTTGTTAACCCTTAACAAAAATCTACGCCTTCGACCAAGCCTACCTAACGCCTGGGTTTCACAGCTACAATATTTGTCAAAAAACGCATAGACGGGGTTAAACGTTTTCTTCTTCTCCACATTCTGTGAGGGATTCAGTAAGAATGTAATCAAACATTAATGGAACGTGGCACCATACGATAATCGGCTCACTTCAAATATTTATTCAGGTAAGGCCCTCAACCATGTTCTGCATCTTCGTAAAAACACTGTGCGCCGCCACATAAAGCAGCCATACTAACTAGACGGCCTGTTAAAGCGACACATCCAATGAAGCCAGTGGCACACCAACGCATTGGTCTCAGTGCACAATGTACGAGCGTCACAAGGAAATAAAAGACGACAAAAAGGAGGATTCTTCGACACACCCACTACAGTACAGCACAGGGGCGCCTTAAACTTACACTGTGTCGATGTAGAAGTCATAGGTTATACAGAAGCACGATTTCTTGGGTTAAGTTTTCGAGTTTCATGAAATGTTATGGCATTTTTGAATGAGAATACACCTCTTTCTTACACAAACAAGAGATGCTTCACACTAACGTTAACGTTATCTACGAACTACTGTTCGAAACTCCTAACGAATTCTGTTCTCTTTTCTTAAAACAGTCTGCTACCAGAAGCAAGAGTACAATTCATATTATTCTGCGGTGCACAAGAACGAACTGAGAACAACGTAAAGCAGAAACCCATGATTTTTCCCGTTCTTCCAGCTCTCACCTTGCTATTTATTCCGTCCTTCGGACAAGCTACTTGTAAGTTCATCTTTGTTGTTTTCTTGAAAATCCTGAATTTATATATATATATATATATATATATATATATATATATATATATATATATATATATATATATATATATATGCAAATATTTTAATATGTTATTCTACAAGTAAACTAAAGAAAAAGTTTATATAAACATAGGTCCGCAAATGTTTAGTTACGGAGTTACGGCTCATAAAAGATTTTGCCTGAAATTTAGCAACTTCGCTAATATGAAGCAATCCCAAAACTATATGAGATTTATTTTGTTGTTATTGGTCTGGTGAATCTAAAGAAACATGTCCAGGAACATCCAGAGAAGCACAGATTATTATACAAGTAAATCTGTTTACTTTCCATAAACATTGTAGAAACGTTTATGTCATTGTTGGCAACCATTAGTGAGTTGTTTCAGTCGTTTCCTAACCTTGAAACGAGCTAGTTTTTTTGTATTGTTCAATGAAAGAACATAATAACAACGGTGTATTTAAGTGAAACCACATAGTAGCTGTTATAGTCTGTGTATTATTTATGATATAGGGATGCCTTTCAAATTTACGGCAGAGGAATACGCCGATATGGTGTTTTTTTATGGCAAATGTGATGGTAATGCTACGGCTGCAGTTAACGAATATCGCGTACGTTATCCAACTCTGAGGATTCCGAATGCACGAACCATTAGTGGAGTATTTCGAATGTTACGGGAGACAGGTTCTTTACCTAGCGTTCATAATCACTACGAGCGTTCGATACGTGAGGACGATGATATTACGGATGCTGTCCTTCGTAGCGCGGGTACCAGTACACGACGTATCTCTCAACCAGTAGGCATTTCACAATCTAAGGTACGGCGTACTCTGAAGTACAATAATCTGCATCCTTACCATAAACAAAAAGTGCATCATTTACATCCGGGAGATCCTGTCCTTCGCTTGGAGTTGTGCAACTAGTTAAATACTAATCGTCAGTTACACAAATACATTTTATTTACTGATGAACAGTTTACTCGAGATGGTATAAACAGTTCACCTAACAAGCGCGTATGGTCTGCAGCAAACCTACACGCAACAGTGCAACGCAATTTCCAGCAGCGATTTAGCATAAATTTGCGGTGTGGTATAATCAACACACACTTTATTGGACCATTCATTTTCCCAGGACGTCTAACTGGCGAGACGTACTTACAGTTCCTTCAAGAAGAAATGCCCTGCTTGCTCGAAAATGTTCTACTTGCCACGCGATTGCAAATGTATTTTCAACATTTCAACAACGCTGTTACTACACATTTAAATGAACATTTTCCCCAGAAATGGATTGGTCGTGGTGCTATACGTCTGTGGCCACCTAGATCGCCCGATTTTTGTTCAAAACTGGTTCAAATGGCTCTGAGCACTATGGGTCTGAGGTCATCAGTCTCCTAGAACTTAGAACTACTTAAACCTAACTAACCTAAGGACATCACACACATCCATGCCAAAGGCAGGATTCGAACCTGCGACCGTAGCGGTCGCGCGGTTCCAGACTGAAGCGTCTAGAACCGCTCGGCCACACCGGCCGGCCCGATTTTTGTGTATGGGGATGAATGAGACACAGTTTATGAGAACAAAGTCAATACAAGTGAGGCATTACTTGCTCACATTATGAATGCAATAAACGAAATTAAAAACAACCCTGTGAAACTGAAACGAGCAACAAAATCTGTTCACACACGTGCAGCTAAATGCAGTAAACTCGGTGGAGACACTTTTGAACATTTATTGTGAATGTCTTGTGAAATGTATATACATTGTACAACTTCCTTAACACTGACCTTTGTTTTTCCGGTTTAACACGAATCCACGTGTGCTATGGCATTAATAAAAGCAGATTACCTGACACATTCATACAGCTTCAGTTGACGTTATTACTATCATTTGTCCAAAATTAAATTCTCTACAACTTCTGTTGAAAACTTTGTGCAATTGCCTGGAATATAAAAAACAAATTGGGCCCCAAGTAGTTAATAAATTAAAAATTTTACGAAATTACTTCTTTGCTTCCATGGATTTCTGGAAAACTAATGCAGATACACGTCTGGCACAGATTCACCAGATCAATATCAACAAAATAAATGGAAATCGTGCTTTTCTTTAACCTCGTACAGTTTTGCAATGGCTTCATACTAGCGAAGTTGCTAAATTTCAGGCAAAATCTTTCATTAGCCGTAACTCCGTAACTAAACATTTGTGGGCCTATGTTTATATGAACTTTTTTCTTTAATTTTACTTTTAGAATAACATATTAAAATATTTCCATTTCTTCGTGAATCACCCTGTATATTTTCTCTTTTTCTAATGTATTCATCCCATATAAAAGGTAATTGCGCGATGATGTTGCAAATTTTCAGGGATAATGGAGAAGGGTAAATGTGTCAGTCTGAGGTAAGGGATCCTTGGTCCGTAACGACCGAGTCGAAAGTCATAAGCGAAAATCGTTTTGATACCTCTGGCAGTGGATCTCTTCTATTTTTCCATATTTTGGGAGGGTGGACTTGAACATTAAAAAATGTCCAGTGAATATGAGCTCTAAAGTGCATATCTTAACAGCTATGAGTACTTGTTCATCTCTGCTAATGAGAAGACATCCGTTCTACTGAAGATGTACTCACAGGTCTTCAGGTGTGCAGTTTAGAGTCCATGTTTACTAGACGTTTATCCTTCTCCATTATCCCTGAATGTTTGTAACATCATTGTGGAATCACCCTGTAGGCTTATTCATCAGCTGTCAGGCTTTCTTCACTCACTCATTTATTACTACTAGTACCACCACCACTACTACTGCTGCTACTGCTACCACTACTACTAACAATAATAACAGCATCACAATTATAATAATCAGTAAAATAAAAAAAATCTTGTTCTGTCATTTTATTACATTGTGATTTCAAACGGACAGCGACTGAGATAAATGTATGCACCAACTGTAGCTCGTCAAATTCGTAAAAGAGATTAGCAAAAGTGGTGTGGCCCACAAAAGAGACTAATCTTATTATCTATCGCCAAAGTGTGAAACACATCACTTACACAGATGCTGTCTGATGATAACAGTGATCTTACTTGACTGAAAATGTGTCATACGTGGGGAAATAACCTGAAATCATACTGTTTCGATTCTTTGTTTTTTTGTTGCTAGGTGGGATCGCGTCAGAGATATGAAGGTCAGCTTTGTCTTTTTAAATGGTATGCGATAGTTTGGTACTTATTTTCTGATAGCGGCTATCGAGACGAAACCAATGATGTGTAAGAAAAAGATTTTTGAAGGTCAACGAAGATCACAAAGGTGGCATGACCGTCCATTTACAGAATGTGTTCGAAGTGATGCCCATTGGTATCAATGCAGTGCTGCCATCTTCTTATCATGGACTGAGTGGTATCCCTTATCACATCGGCACTTCTCGAAGCACATGCTCTGACAATTCTCTCTCGTATATCGTGCAAATAGTAAATGTTCGCCGAATACGGCGTATCCATCTAACGTGCCATTGACATGTACACACTATTCGACGGTTTTGTAAAACAACACTAATAGGAACGCTAAGACTAGTACCGTCGAATCAAACGAATGTGAATGATGTGTTCCTTCGAAGAGCAAGTCGATATGCTTCTCATTTACGGAGAATGCCAACGAAATTCAGTGAGAGCTAGAGACTTATACGCTGAAAGATATCCTCAACGTACTCACTCTATACGTCGTACATTTAAATATGTGTATGATAAATTGAGAACAACTGGAACTTTAACGCATCGGAAACATATCCGGAAGAAAAGTTACTAACGAGGAAACGGAAATTGGTAGTCTTGCCACTGTGGCTCGAGAAACTTGTGTTTTTTTCGCGTCAAATCGCAAGAGAATCTGGCATAAGCCAGAGTAGTGTTGTTCGTGTTCTGCATCGCCGTAAATATCATATCAGTCTCCATCAAGAATTAACTGGTAAGGATTGTATGCGTCACGCTGAATTCTGCCGATGGGCTAAACTTCAGATTCCGAGGGATGGTACATTTATTAATTTGATTTTATTTACTGACGAGGCTACATTCACGAACCATGGAAATGTTAATTTACACATGTTGGCTGCGGAAAACTGCTCACCAAAAACCGTGAAAATCTCATTCTGGAAACATCCCCCAGGCTGTGGCTAAGCCATATCTCGCAATATCCTTTCTTTCAGGAGTGCTAGTTCTACAAGGTCCGCAGGAGAGATTCTGTAAAGTTTGGAAGGTAGGAGACGAGAGACTGGCAGAAGTAAAGCTGTGAGGACGGGGCGTGAGTCGTGCTTGGGTAGCTCAGTTGGTAGAGCACTTGCCCGCGAAAGGCAAAGGTCCCGAGTTAGAGTCTCGGTCCGGCACACAGTTTTAATTTGCCAGGAAGTTTCATATCAGCGCGCACTCCGCTGCAGAGTGAAAATCTCATTCACGGGCAATGTATGTTAAATAACACAAGATAGGCTACAGGTATAATTGCTACTTTGTATATATTTTTCATACACTGTGTCTCGATCTTTTTACATCATCACTATTACATATACGACTGCTACGGTTGCAGGTTCGAATCCTGCCTCGGGCATGGATGTGTGTGATGTCCTTAGGTTAGTTAGGTTTAAGTAGCTCTAAGTTCTAGGGGACTGATGACCTCAGATGTTAAGTCCCATAGTGCTCAGAGCCATTTTTTTATGATACTTCTTATTTTTTCTTACTAGATGTGTTTCATATCTTCGACGCTGAATTGTACGTCTGCTGCATCCCGTTACAGATTACACCGTTGCGTTCCACAGTTGTCTTAATAGAGCTGATGTATTCATATCTTGTATTTATGAACTACTGTTGTTCATGCTATTTTTAGTTCATAAGTATTTACTTGTATCTATTTGATGTAAAAAATTTATTGTGTTACTGAACTTATTTTATAGTTTATTGGTTTAAGTCTAATGAGGCGTTAAAATTAGTATCCTAAATAAAGTTTTCAAAACTAACGGCTTATGGCATACATTTCTACAATAATCATGGTTCCATAGGAAATCGCCATCATTTTTCCATGCGGGCACTGACCATCATGTCTCACAGTGGGATAAATGTATTAAAAGTTGTGGTGATAACTATTGAAGTAATAAACAATTTTCTTACCTTTTCCCATATGTTCAAAAATGGTTCAAATGGTTCTGAGCACTATGGGACTTAACACCTGAGGTCATCAGTCCCCTAGAACATAGAATTGCTTAAACCTAACCAACCTAAGGACATCACACACCTCCATGCCCGAGGCAGGATTCGAACCTGCGACCGCAGCGGTCGCGCGGTTCCAGACTGAAGCGCTTAGAACCGCTCGGCCACACCGGCCGGCTTCCCACATGTGTCGTTTTCATTCAACTGCCCCTTATATTATGAGAACCAATCAAGCTGGCGACAGCATCCAGATTCTAAGTATGTATTAATCATTTAGATAAGTTTGCCGTTTTATCCCAAATCTAGATACAGTATACAAATAACTCATCAGCACGATTACTAACAGCTATAAGCAGGATAATGTAGCGCCATTTAAAACCACGCAGTGATCGATGAAACGTGCACGTCAGGGCAGAAATAAGATTCGAACCAACTAGTGTAATGGAAGACTCGACGTAATTTCGGCGAAGTTCTCTCGGATGACTGTGACTGTGTATCCTTCCCCTCCATTTATCTCATATCTTCTAACGTCAAATTGTTGATTTTAGTTCATAAGCAGGTTTACAACTGAACATTATTACCTTTATTGCCAAATAACTATATCAGTAATTAATAATTACGTAACATTGGAAACCTACACGTAAATTACGCTGAATTAAATTTATTAGTAAGTTAATGTTAACGAATGAAAAAAGAATCACTGCGTTGTAGATCCTTACTATAAGCAGAAAATCACGTAAATGACCAAGAAACCACGAGCATTCGTAGATGTCAGAAGGAACCAGTACAAATGGCTGTTAAAAAGTCAACACACAATAAATAGTCCTCATTTCCGTCTAGCTATCCTGAACTGGTTTTCTGTGGTTTCCTTAAATAGCTTGGGAAATGGCCGTGGCGGTTTCTTAAAGAATTTCCGAGTGGGATAGCTCCTTAGTTAGCACACTGGACTCGCATTCGAGAGGAAGACCCGCGCCCAGCCATTCTGATGTAGGTTTTCTGTGATTTTTCTAAATCGCTTAAGGCAAATGCCGGAATGTTTCATTCAAAAGGACACGGCCGCTTTCCTTCTCCGTCCTTCCCTAATCCGAGCTCGTGCTCCGACTCTAATGACCTCGTTGTCGATGGAACGTTAAACACTGATCTCTACTCTCCTCCCCGTCCTCGTCGCATCCCGGCTTTTTCTCCAGTCCGAATGCCGTCGACACCTAAATGGGACTACGGAAGAACCTCCATTCCTTCTCTCGGGCTAGCACCGCGCTAAAACTGATAAGTAGCGCCATGCGGCTGAATGTGATTAGCGCTGTTTAAGATGAGGCGTGCTTAATGACTACCAAGAATTTTGTACATCTGCTTGCACTCGGATACGATCTTCAAGCAATCGAATCCGTTATCGTCAGCTGACTTTACGAGATTACGAACTCCGATGGACTTTTGTGTGTCTGGTGCATGCAAAATGACTGCTGCGTCACTGAGGATCTTGCGATGTGCTCCTCTGTACTCAAGACGCCCCTCCGGTCCTACGGGAATAACCTCCGGCGTGTACTGAGGCGCGGGGAAGCGAAGAGAGATCGCGGGGGCGACGGAATGCCCCAGCCGCCGCTATTTTCATCGCAGCGAACCCCAAAGTTGCCTGCAGGGAGCCGTGGGGCAACAACGCTCGGGCAGGGAGTTCACCACTGGAGGGAGCTGGTCGTCTTCGCTAAGCACTGCGGGGACCGGACCGCCAGCGAACGAGGAGGCCGGCCGTCCGTCCGCTGACGTCAGAGGCTGAGCCGCGGTATGCTGGCGCCGCATCCGCGCGATCCATACGCAAGAAATCCACCGCCCCCCTTAAACATCGAGTTTCCTTCCAGAATGAGGAACACCGTCTTTTGTAAACTATCGTATTAGTTACCCCTCAGACCACGGCAACGATACTCTAAATGAACTTCCCTTTTGCACCAATGTTGATGTTCTATACACGATGATGCGCAACGAGCATTCACCGCCTTTTAAAATAATTTGCTATTATTCAGCGTATGGATAACCTCACGAGGCGTTATGGTAAGTATGCTAATCGACAGCGGTAGTGACTCACCAATGAACAATTTTCGTAATAGGAACTGGAACTGTATTCTTCATACAGTCATGTTGCGGAGCTGTCATCTGCAGTAATGATACGTTGACGAATCGGTAACAACAATGTTACTGACAGATTAGTGTAATTAATTTCTATACCTCTTGTGCAATTAAGCAATAAATACGTTGCCCCTGGCCTCCTAGAACATGGAAGAGTTGTATGACTCCGATATCATTTGTCCAAGTATTCATATACATTGTACTATTTATCTTGACAACTACCAAATAACTTTTTGATCAAAGGGAAAATAAAAAAAGGTATCAGGGTAAATATTGTTTATCTACCAGGAGGACAATAAGTATCATGTCTGTCTTTCTTATAACTTTATTCGTTACGAAGAGATGAAAAGCACTGGGTCTTTTTTTAAAAAAGCAACCTATATTTTTCATTCGGTAATCCACTTAATCTTATGAAGACCTGTTCAAAAACGTATCAAAGTGTACCATTCGCGTAAACATGATGTTACTAAAGCCGGCCAGTGTGGCCGAGCGGCTCTAGGCGCTTCAGTCCTGAACCGCGCTGTTGCTACGGTCGCAGGTTCGAATCCTGCCTCGGGCATGGATGTGTGTGCTGTCCTTAGGTTAGTTAGGTTTAATTAGTTCTAAGTCTAGGGGACTGATGACCTCAGATGTTAAGTCCCATAGTGCTTAGAGCCATCTGAACCATTTGATGTTAGTAAAAACGTAACACAAAACTGACTTTTATTTACCCGCACAAAGAACAGTCACCTGGCCCGCTTGTTAGAGTTGACAGAAAACAAGTGGAGACACTGGAAAACGGAACACCGGTCTTCACTTAGCTATCTTCAGTTGAAGGTTTGTGTGAGTACAATGTACATCAACTACGAGATTAGCTATGGAGATTAACTGTCTTTACTATGTAATTTAAAAGTACTGCAGTACCCGTAATATGAATGAGAAAACATTGTTGCAGTTACTGTTATGCTAACGTATACTCTCTCGAAAAGGACAATACATTGTCTGATGGGAATTGTTCGACACAGAGGGTGCTGTGCCATTCGGACGTCTTCGGCCATGTAGGACAAGATAGCGACCCCAGTGCTGGACTGTAGCACATGGTCGACCTTGCCCACGTGGCCGTTGCATGTTTCCTCCATCCTCGCTTGTTTTCCATAATGCTACAGATGACTTCCGGCTCAGAACGCGCTAACTGTGGCTAGCCTCTAATCTGACACTGATCCGGTCATGGATATATGCATATTTGTTCGCTATGCCGTTCTGCTTCTCTACGATTCAAAATACCGTCACCAACACACAGAATAAGTGTCACAACCATTATACCCAACACTCAGAACGTTCATTTTTGATTACTAAAAGTAGACATCGGCAGCGCAGGATTTATTTTTAAAATTTTACCATACCAGATCAGTATCAGCCAACGGCCTTACCGCAGTAGTAACACCGGTTCCCGTCAGATCACCAAAGTTAATCGCTGTCGGGCTGGGAGCACTTGGATGGGTGACCATCCGGTCTGCCGAGCGCTGTTGGCAAGCAGGGTGCAGTCAGTCCTTGTGAGGCAAACTAAGGAGCTACTTGATTAAGAAGTAGCGGTTCCGGTCTCGGAAGCTGACATACGGCCAGGAGAGAGCTGTGCTGACCACATGCCTTTAAATATGCCTGTGGTTGAGGATGACATGGCGGTTGGTCGGTACCGTTGGGCCTTCATGGTCAGTTCCGGAGTAGTCCAGTTTTTAGGCCAGTATCAGGACACGTTCTCACCATCAGCAACAACCCGGAAGTATCTTTAAGACATCTACTACAAAAAATAGGACGTACACAGTACAAGTATGTACATGCTGGGTAAAAAAACAGTGGCCAGCTAAAAGAATTTGAACATTATAGTTGAGGCCATATGAATGTTTTTACAATATGCTGTTAAAGATGGACAAGTGGTACGATATCGGCCGGTCGTTGTGACAGAGCGGTTCTAGGCGCTTCAGTCCGGAAGCGCGCTGCTGCTACGGTCGCAGGTTCGAATCCTGCCTCGGGCATGGATGTGTGTGATGTCGTTAGGTTAGTCAGGTTTAAGTAGTTCTAAGTCCAGGGGACTGATGACCTCAGATGTTAAGTCCCATAGTGCTTAGAGCCATTTGAACCATTTTTGGTACGATACCAGCCCGATATAATAAAATTTTACAAATAGATTCTACGCAGCTGATCACTTTTAGTCATCAAAAAATAAGATCCTGAGTTTTGTGATATATGTGGAGCACCGTATGTGTAAAACATTACGCAGCCGTCTACTGGTGTTCTACCTTATGTCACGTGTCCTCGTGTCGTACCGTCAGCGTCGCCTTGACGTAATGCTTTCTCGTGCGTCTCTACATTTCCTTAATTTATGGACACTATTTCATGATAAACTTGGGAAAGATGGAAATAAATGTATCTATCTTACGCCAGTCTATAGACAGCAAGTAAATATGTCAACTTTTTCAAAAATTGCTCCAAGAAACTGTAATTTCACAGATTGCTGTGCCACTTCATCAGCTTCGCAGAGAAACAGGAAATGTCAAACGCAATTACACAAAAGAAAGTCACACACACTGTTGACTTGGCACTGGTTAAAGAGCTCCCGCCGATGGGTAACCCAGAGGCAGTGTGAGACAGGCTGTGGACTAAAACTATCCAAAACATATACACCTAGCGCGCTAAATAGTGAATTGAATGAAAGCAGGCGCACAAAAATAACGCAGAGTAAACCATGTCATAAACGACAGGAAGCGGCACAGAAGTAGTAAGTCTCTTAAGCATTATGCGGAAAACGGGAACAAGGAAACCCTTTGAAACGTCGAGAAGATTTTCACTGCTTCAGAGTCTTTCAGAGCTCAAAATGTCTCACAATTTCAAGGGAATAGGCAATAAGGCATCAAAGGAAGGATGGTTAGAGTTTAACTACCCGAAATCGTGTGGTTGCTAGAATTAAATCACTTGTTCATAATCAGAGGTGGCTTCGTCGAAAAGGCCAGTCAGGCATTCGCCTGGAATGACTTAGGAAAGCTACAGTAAGTATAAATCACGATGGCTCGATTGGGATTTGAACAGCGCCCCCCTTCATGATGAGTCGGTTATCCGATATGAGTACCTCAGCCAATTCCCAAGGTTTTACGCTGTAAGACTGCAAGGCTCCAAACGGACCATTCATTATATAATGGCGTGGCAAAGGAAAAATTCAATTACAGAGCACCAGGATACTATTGAATCTGCGAGGAATTTCAACGATCTCGTCCACAATCTGGCTTGGGTTGTATGTCCCAGAATTGAGATAAATGTGCCTGGCTTGCGTTATAACGGGATAGGTCTTCTCACACTCTCTTGACCACGAAGTACTTGCGTGTGACCTCAAGGTTCTCAACTGCAGAAGTAAAAAAATATAAAAGTACTGTCAATATGAAAAACATATTTAAAAAGGCAGTGGCATGTAGCTCAGTTACATACTGCCAGCGAAATAGATGTGTGCAATATAGGCAGTAATTATGGATATGACGCCTGATTCATATTCACTACTATCGTCCGTTATTGTACAGAGTCTGGTTCTCTTTGAATTTTGACTCAAGAGTTACAAAATTTAAAGTAATATATACACGAGCTGAAAATGCTCCAGTCGAAACACAAAAAGGGTGAATATGCTCCTCATTAAGAGACTCTGACAGAAAAGTGGGGAACCAGCTGCCTCCTCAACTTTGGCATGCGATTATAATTCGCGCTGTTTTAACGCAGAACATTCTTAAACCTTATGCCCATGCTCTCTTCGTAGTTAAGCCTCCATACTCAGCATCTTCCTCTCACTACTACTTCCACTGTCTTCATCCTTTTCTCTCGATCTTCCTTACAACTGTCTCCTTCTCTGCTACGTTCACTGTCTCTCTGTCCCTTTGCCACTGTGTTTATCCCATTCTTTTCCCCACCTTTGCCATTGTCTCTATCTTTCTCGCTTACGGCCTGCTGTCTTTCTCTTCAACCACCATTGACTCCTCTCCATACATGTCCTTGAGAATAGTTTGCTCGAGACTTTGACCCTTCGACCAGGCAACTTCAAAGGGGATGGGGGAAAGTGGGCGGACAGACACCAAAGCCTATGTACGGTCTACCCTCCGCTCTCTTTTTCATTTCCACTGTCTCCTCTCGATCTCTCTTCCTCTTTTACTGCCACTGACCATCACTATATCCTCTCTCTTCGGCTTCCACTGCTACTATCTTCATCCATTTTTCTCTTTCACTGTCACTTTGTCTCTCCCACCATCACTATCTACTCTCTCGTCCACCGTCACTGTCTCTCTGCGCCTCTATTTGGGCAGAAAAAGGCGCCAATACGTTGACATGCCAAATTTTTGTTTATGTATGCGGAATGAGGATTGAGGCAGCTGGTTCCCCACTTTTCTGTCAGAGCCTTTTACAGAGGTGCACTTTCGCCTTTTTTGTGGTTCGATAGGAGAAATTTCAGTTGGTTCCCTTCTTTTTCCTGTTGCAACTCGGTGCTGCTTATATAAAACGGATTCTGTAAGTCATAAATGTTTTAACGACTTATTTGGTTGTACATGAGTGAATCGGCCATTAAACAGAGACAGTGAATCATAAAATTTTATTAGTAAAAAATGGCGACAAAAAACATAGCCTGGTGACCTCAGAATCATTGCAACGACCCCAGAGTCGTTTCCATTGTTCACTACGTCAGTTGAAAGTATACTCACGCCTCAGATTGGATAACGTGAATATCTTAAGTGCGTAATTACGGCAAGTTTGATCATCTGAACCTCGGTAACGAACAATGATATCCAAAGAACTATCTAGGTTTCCAGCGAACATCATTTTAAGAACAAATGGTAAAAATTTGGACGATTTGCCACGAATAGAAATTTTAGAACTGGCCAGCACCACAATTGGTAGAGCATATCGTAGGAATTTCGACTATCTGCCATGAACAGAAATTATGGAAGTGGCCATCCCCAAAACTGGTATTTTTTGGGGTATTCTCGGGATCCGGCCAGAAACAAATTGTGCTTTTATAGGCCGCGTAAGGTCCACCCTAGGCAGCGACTCATGCAAAAGAACCAACCGATTTGCTCAATTTGCCTGGACTAGAGGAAGTGTGTAATGTTTACATTTTGACCCTGAACTGTCACGTACACGCATTCTTCCGGTAAGTACACAAATGCTCGTTAGCCCAAGGGCTATACGAAACACTTGGTTCCTTATCTCTGCGATCAACAGAACACGGGATATAACCTCTCCCCCCAACAGATCGCAATTTCAAGCACGGCTTTTTGCAACATAGTGACACCATGTGCGACATAGAAAAAGATACCACTGACAACGCTTATCATTTTGTGGGGGATAGCAAACTGGTTATTCTTATAGCTAGAACCTCTGTCCCGAAATGCGTATTTCGGCGCTGTGGGGGCGTGGAAGTTTGAGAAAAGTGGCGGCGAAAGTGTGTTTGGTATCACATAATCAGCCATCACTGTAGAATGAAGGTATGGACTGCGTCTGCGAAACACTAGGACAGTAAGCTGGTCATTTTTCAATACACGACCAATGTCCGGAAATTAGTGGTACGAGCACTGTGAATAGTCGAGTCCCTGCATCATCTTTACACAGATGGTGAATGGTTTGCATAAGTCAATTATGATAACAAACACAATTCGTAGAAACAATGACGCTCCTGTTCTCAAACTTTCATACTCCGACGCCCCACAGTGCCAAAACCGTGCATCCACGGAGAGCGGTTTCTTTACCAACTAGTAGTCCCGCAGCACATATTAAGCGCTGTCAGTTTTTTAATGACCCTGTTTATGTACCTTTTATCTACATAAGAATAGTGATGAACGAACTGATTTGTAAAATCTTACGACCTGAATCTGTAAATAGGTCGTTCGGGAGGCCTGAAAACCAATACCAACGCATTTTTGACAATTTCGCTCCCCTGCAATGGGAAGGCACGCAATCCACACGAATTACTAAATCTTCCCACTTGAGAAATCGAGGTTTACCCACTGATTAGAGAAATTTTCGTTCAGTGTCAGAAATACATTTTTATTACTATACCGACTGTCCGTGACCTTAGTATACATCTTCAGCACCACTGGTGAGGTGAAATCTGAAGTATTTCCCATCTTATCCTTTCAGTGAGGGGCGCTACCCAGCAAGACACCCAGAATAGATTATTTCTAGTATGGGAAATTAAGGGCTACATATACACTGTTAGACTGAAGCTATCAGCCAGGCTGCGGGTAGTATCTGGATGGCTTAACTGGTAACGACACCTCAGTGAAAGTCAAACACGGCAGTTCGCGTTTCTGTTCGATAGCTAATTTTAATCCACCAGAAAACTTAACTTTGCAGTGAGTTAATCATTGATGTTAACAGTTCCTTTATTTCATAGCCACGGTGAAACTTGCAGTCAAACGATTCGGTTCACTTCTTTTCCGGTTATCCAACAGTCCGTTTATTATTTCCATAGAATATTGTGCTCTAAACGTACATTCGCAAATATTCCTTCTTTAAATTAAGATACAGGTCCGATACCATAGTTGAGACGATCTACGAAGATCCCTGACAGCTCGCAGCGCTGTTGCCACGAAGTGCTAACGGCTGCAGGCGGAAACTAGCCGTCACCATAGCTCTGACAACATTGAGGCGTTGCCTTAGAGGCATTTACAAAATCGCCTTCCTTACTGGTTAAGGCAGTCTCGCGAAGCTGCCGCGCCCAGCCCAACGCGACCGTCGGGTATCAACTTACGCCAACTCAACTATAGCAGATTTGTTTCAGTAAGGGATGTCCTTTTCGCGAGTGTGTCTGGTTCCAAATACTCCTTCTTTCATTCTTCATTGCTGCCTAACAGAATTGCTTCCTAACAGTGTCTGACCACTTCACAACACCCTATTTGGATCTCGTTTGTGATACTCCTCACTACTTTCGTCTTCCTTTGGTTTAGTCTCAGTATTAAAGCATTCCTCACTTTGGCTGACGATAGCAAGATCATCATCGTATCTTATCACTGAGAGCTTTTGGCCCTGAATTGTAAACCAACCCTTCAACCTATTTTCTTACAGTCTGAATAGCAGGGGAAAAGATTGCATTCCTGTCTTACATCCTTGGTAATCCGAGCACTTTTGTGTTGCTCTCCCATTTTTATTATTACCTCTTACTTCTTGTAATGTTGTGTATTACTTGTTTTTCACTTTTTCTTATACATATCTTTCGCACAATGTCACCACTTTACGCTGTCGGAAACTACTTCTGGGTCGACAGATCTTATAATTGAGTCTTGATTTTTCTTAAAGTCTTGCACACATTATTATCAACCGCAACGTAAAACTGCCTCTTTGTTACCTCCACCTGTCCTAAAGCGAAACTGTTTGTCATCTAACAGATCCTCATTTTAACTTTTATTGTCCATGTCGTCCTCAGTTTGTGTTGTATTATGTTAATAATAATCACTTCGGGTTCGCCTAATTACAACAGCATGTAACGTATTTTTCGTGCCTTACACATTTCGCCTTAATAATAATAAAAGAAAGAAAAAAGATGTGTTACTGCTGCTGTCCTACATAGTGCCCTCCCTCCTCAGACACACACGCACACACACACACACACACACACACACACACACACACACACACACACACTTAAGTACAAAGCACAACACGTTCATATAACCACGTGAAATTGTCAGAAAAGTGTTCCTTTCGCATGTTGTTGAACTCGTGCCTCACACTGGTTTGTACGTCAGTTTTGTCGTCGCAGCGTTGACACTTCATGTGAATTTCAGCACTTCGTCGTTTTGTGCTCGGTTCGTATTGATGAAACCAAGTTTCGTCAACTGTGACGATTTTTTCCAGAAAAGAATTGTCAGTGTTTTGCATTTCAATTACGTCACGGCATACGTCGTCATTTTTATTTAAGAGTCAAGGTGTGCGGGAGAAACTTTGCACACACTTTTCTCTTCTTCAGAGCATTCTCGAGATGGTCTTGAACA
Source organism: Schistocerca nitens (assembly GCF_023898315.1). NCBI lineage: Eukaryota > Metazoa > Arthropoda > Insecta > Orthoptera > Acrididae > Schistocerca > Schistocerca nitens. The sequence continues at coordinate 26,791 of NW_026045716.1, forward strand.
CTTGATTTACAGATGTCGCTCGAATGTTATTTGTGAGACGGCCGCGCGTGCACTGCTGCTCACACCTGACTGGACGAATGCACATCTGTTGTTTACAGTTGTTAGTTCAAGCTGCCACCGCAGTTACCGCGCTGTCTTCGCTTTATATGCCAGGTCTAAAATCAATCTCTGGACATTGGACGGACGTTGAATATTTCAGCCAATTGATGATGCCTGCTAAATACCAAGGGCGAAACGTGTACGACAGGAAAAAATCGTTTCATTCAGTTTTAATTAGACGAATCAAAGGTGTTGGATTAACACAATAACAGATCCTCATTTTTTTCTTCTTCTGTACATTATTCTTGTCAGCGGATGCATGAGATGTTAAGCTGAGTGTGAGATAGTTCTCGCATTTATTTGTCCTTGCTATCTACGGAATTGTGTGGATAATACTTTTCCGATAATCTGATCGTGTATCTTTAGTTTCATACGCTCTACATTCCAGCTTGAACAATAGGTTAACTGCCACTTCTCACAAGGATTTTAGAAATTCCGTAGGGATGTCATCTATGTCTTCTGCGTTATTTAACTGCAAGTCTTCCCTAGCTCTGTCAAACTCTGGCTCTGACACTGAATTCCGTATGGCTTCTAAATCGACTCCCATTTCTTCTCGTATCATGTCAGAGAGAGCAGCAATGAAGGCGTGCACTTGCTACTTCGGGCCGGTGGTGAGGACTCGCCGCCGACCGCACGTGCAATGGTGGGTCGGGTCGCACTGCAGTGGTCGCGCTGGGAGCGCGGCTGGCGCCCACGCCCACACCCTCCTCCGCCCCCGCGAGAGCGAGTGCGGCCGGCGGCCGTCCCTCCTGCCGCTATGGCCCACGCGGCTCCCCAGGCGAGACGTGGAAAACACCGCGGACACGCTAAACAATTCTTGCGCTGCGACGGTCACGGGCCACAGCCCCGCGCAACTGCCCCACAAGCTGCGATAATACAGGGGGCGACGTCTAACGACTCTGGCTGACGTAGGTCCTGCGTCGTTGGACAATATATGAGCGTAAGCTGAAAATAAACTAGAAATTGTCCTTTTTGTGTTGGAGAGTATACTACGTGTCCCAGTTTCTCGGTCGAGGTTTTCACCCTCCTGTCATGAAACAGGACGTACGGAATCGACCACAATCTTGCCCGTTGTGTATACAAGTTTAAACTAAAGGGCCTTTTACGAAGCAGTCGAACTTCTCTTCAGGTTCCAGCGTGCCGAAGCTCAACAAGGAAACCCAGACGCAATCGCGAAAATTCAGGTATAAACGTGTAGAGGAAAATTAAGTCACCAATTGTGTTTAACAAGGCTCATAATTAGACAAACCGGTCCAATTTGTAATATTTTGATTTGGACGAAAACGCAGTGAAGCACAAAAACCAGTGGAAGCTTTGTACCTCCATCACGTAGGATACCGCTGTTACCCGTGTAATGTTACTCGTTCTCAACTAACCTACCAATTGTAGCCGGATTTAACCCCAATATAACGAATATTTTGCTGATTTTAAATGGCTCTGAGCACTATGGGACTTAACAGCTATGGTCATCAGTCCCCTAGAACTTAGAACTACTTAAACCTAACTAACCTAAGGACATCACACAACACCCAGCCATCACGAGGCAGAGAAAATCCCTGACCCCGCCGGGAATCGAACCCGGGAACCCGGGCGTGGGAAGCGAGAACGCTACCGCACGACCACGAGATGCGGGCTGCTGATTTTAAGGAATAACTTAGAATAAGGAGTACAACTAAGCTCACATTTAGGTCATTAGTATGATGTAACTCACTGTAGCCAATGGTTGCACACCTTTCACAAGCATTTCTCTTTCTTTGCTAAATTGACGAATGTCTGTTGAGTAAATGATTCATATTTAAATAATGAGGGCAGCTTATGACAAAATTTCCAGCAAATACAAGATTTATTTCTGTTCTTCACGACGCATTTCTCCCACCAGCAATTCCTCATTCCAGCCGCTTCCTATCGAATCTGCTACACTATTCGTTCTGACCTCCCCTCCTCCAATCCAAAAAATTAGTGGCCACCAAACTGGCGTCGAAAGCATACCTACAATACACAACAGTATGTCATCTTTAACACTGCTCGAGAAGCTATTAATCGATTTAAAACGATTTACTCGAGAACTGCAGGACAAGTCAACGTGAAAGCATTTTGGATTTTAATATAAGTATTGTAAATGTCCCCATTAAATATTCTGTATTATAAATTTTAATTTATTCATCGTTACCCAATACGAGGAAAATAGAGAGTTTACTAAAACAATGACTTCGATGCAAAAGACTCGCATGAATTTGTATTCCTGTGAAAAATGCATCCAGCATAAATTGTACTAATTCTACTGGATAATCTTAAAAAGAACATATTGATACCAAGTCCTGAAAAGAAGTAAACTGACGTTACCCGGAGAAATAAAATCCCATACTTACAAAAAGACTACACCAGCCAGCAACCTGTCCGGCGTTGACCTGTCCTTCAATTCCCGAGTAGAGCGTTTTAAATCGACTAAAAGCTTCTAGAGCAGTGTTTCCCAAACTGTGTTCCACTTCCGCTGGAAGTGAATAAGTGGCCTGCGAAAAACTATTAATACTAAATATTTTTTTAAATTTAATTATGGTTTCTGTGTTACTAGTTTGGATTCAAAATGAAAGTAATCACTGAATAAAACAAGCTTTTCCTATTTTTGAATATATTGTTAACTTTCAAAATAAACAATGTTTTCCTTCAAAGTACCAGGATGCTCAAAGTGTGCTGTCAGAGAAAAAAGTTTGGCAATCCCTGTTCTAGAGCCTAACTATACGTGGAAACATGGTGCTAGAGATAGGAGCGTGGTCTACTATCCGCAACCATCGCTCTTCAGTTCAGTACTGGAAAACGAAAGTTCATGAGACACCATATCAAACCAGGCCATCTCCTCGCTCTGGGGTCCAGAATTGTGTTAGAATGTTTTATATATTTTTTATTTTGGCATTTGGTCATACTGACTGAACAATGAAGTAAGTATTACGAGGTTTCTTTTCGAAAATATATTATAACACTTTCTTTTCGTTGTCACACTACAATTTAGTTTAAATAAATATGTTACAGTGCCAAAAAATATACTCTCATATCGTTCGCGCATAAGAAATGACCGACATCAGTTGACAGCTGTTGGTCGCAGTTCTTTTTGGTGACTGTCGTGCCGCCTGCAGGAAATACATCGTTCAAACCTCCAACTGATTTTACATCATAAAACAGGGGGACCACTCAATGAATAGGAGACGAACCGCGGTTTGAAATTCATCATTACTAACGACATCATTTATATTCTGTTTTGTTTAAGCAGATTGAAGTTTTCGGGCAATTTCTGCGAGTACTCTCGCGTAATTTTTAGTATTTTTCGAATTCTTGGTTGTATCCAAAATAGGTTTATGTACTGACTGTACCGTACTGGACGACTGCAACGAATGAAGGACACATTTACTATCTAACAGGATTTGAAGCTTCTTAGGTGAGACTGTTCTATCATACATCGCTGCTTCTCGAATGACAAATGCATCCGTTTCTTTGGGGGGGGGGGGGATTGTAACCAAGTGTTCGGTTTCAGCCGCGAAGTCATCGCGTCTTTGACACACACACACACACACACACACACACACACCATATCTACCAGTTGGAGTTCTACAAGACATAATATGTGCTACAACGTCGATCAGAAGTACCAACTCATCGCTCTGTGTGAGAAATAAATGTCAGGTCCAACTTTATAAACAGTAGGTATTATTCTTCGAATAGAAACGTCACGAAATGCTCCGCACGGAAGTTTTAACTACACTTGAATATTTTCCTGCGTAGGCATAATGTTCGGTTATGAAATGAGGAAGGGCCGATAGTTGAAATAGGAGAAATAAATCAAAACCTGTTACAGATGCAAACTGAGCACAGAAAGGAGAAGACAAGCGCTCAGTCGCGGTCGCTGGCATTCGCGATGTATCGACGTGAAGCGATAGCAGGAAGGCGGCGCAAATTATGGTCGACGGACACGAAAGCAGCAGGTAAATTCTTGAGCGGCAGCTCAGTAAGTAATTAGGACGCGGTATCGCGGCAATATTTCAGCGTTCGCCGCAGATAAGCGAGAGGCCGTCTTCACAGAGAGCCATACTTGGAACTCTTCCAAGGGCAATGGCGCGCACCGACTCTATCCAATCGGCCGGCCACATTGAATATTTCCACAGGGCCGAGTGGCTGGAACGCCGCCATTTAAACCTAATACTTTAGGCTGCGTATAGCGCAGGCACTGAGGGATCGTACCGAGGAAAATAAAAAAAGGAGGTTAAGTCCCAGGCTAGGGCCGCCACTGCCCGTCGCCTGTTTGCGCTCAGTATTTGCATACAGAGCCAGATGTAGATAAGGCGAGCTCGATCTGCTACGCTGATATGGCGCTCGCAGCTCGCAGGCGGCCACGTTTTAAGAGGGGACTCTTTTCGCTACACTCCACCTGTGTCACTGATAACGACGAAATATCAACGCTATCGCAGCTTCAGTTGATACGAGGAAGGCCAAATAATTGTATCATGTGACTTATTTATATCAGTTTCCAGATTATTTATTCTAACCAACCTCTGAGATGTCACTTACTTGCGGTGAATCACAAGAGAAAATATTTCTCAAACAAAATAACATTAATAAATGTGTGTGTGTGTTTTATTATTAGAAACTAGTTTTTAATCTACGATGGAGAGACTCTGCAGTCACTGTATTTTTGAAAATTGTATCGTGACGTCGATGAAATAATTCAATCTTTAAATTACAAAAAAAAAGTGTGAAACGTCAGCCTTGTTTGTTTGAAGTGACCGTTCTGGCGTACCCAGAGCCCAGTAGCATCAAGTTTAATAAATCAGTTATCAAAACAGAGGAATTTCATTGAAACTATTACAACTGAATCGTGTCTACTGACAAGCAGCATTTTACAAATGAGAAGCGTCCAGTCGAAAAATAGTGGTATTTCTATTATAATTTGTGTCACAAGGCAAATAAGAAAACATACAAACCAAGTTTCAAATCAAAATTATCAGAATAATTTTTGATCCAAACTGCTAAGAAGGCATACGAATGAAAAAGAAATCACAAGCAAGCTATAAAGCTAAAAACAATAATATAACACATCATAAGAAACAGTGAGCCCAATTTGACGGTCAGTTACACAGAACAGACAACAGAAAGTCGCAGACATTGCAAACTTTACCTTACCGATGGAAAATCAAAAAAATGGTTCTGAGCACTATGGGACTTAACTGCTGAGGTCATCAGTCCCCTAGAACTTAGAACTACTTAAACCTAACGAACCTAAGGGCATCACACACATCCATGCCCGAGGCAGGATTCGAACCTGCGACCGTAGCGGTCGCGCCGTTCCAGACTGAAGCGCCTAGAACCGCTCGGCCACACCGGCCGGCGATGGAAAATCACACGAAGACTTACAAATAAATTTCTTTTCATGAACTGACTATTCAAGGCAAAATAAGTTTTAAAACCCCACGTCACAGTCTCTTAAGTTACGAAACCCACCCGACAAATATGTTAATTAAGTTCAGATGTTCCCTTCACTTGCGCACAACGAACAAGAAATACTGTTCCTAACTGTGACACTTCACGCTCTCCTAGTTAAATAACAGCGTGCATGTACGTTCTATTTACTAATTTTGAGTGAGGAAGTGAGAATACAAAAAGATTTCCATAGAAGAACTGTTCCCGTTTGTTCAGACGAGTTTAGAACTCTTGTTTCGCAATTTTTTGTTGCTTCTCTACTCGTCTTCGTCACGGAGTGAGAGCGACTGCTGGGGGCAGACGGCAAGCCGAAGACTGCTGGGCCAGCAGCAGACGCAGTGGGCACAAAAACAGAATCATCAGCCCAGCACACAACTTCATAAGTCACATACAACATAAATTTTTTAAACTGCTTAGAATCCAGACCTCTTCGCATTGTCATTTTTGTAATATTAAATGATATGGAAATCGGATAGTATTCTCGCAACAGACTGGTGCACACCATTATGAAAGCTTTCCAAAAGTATAATATAGCTCACAAAAACACTGGAATGGTAATGCAATTTACAACGGACACGAGTTTTACGCAGAGTGTGAAAAGACTATAAAAGATGCCAGTTTTGCTACGGT
>NW_026045717.1:0-33298 GCF_023898315.1 Schistocerca nitens
ATTCATGACAAGACCTCAGCAGCGTCGACTCCGTGGCGCAACGGTAGCGCGTCTGACTCCAGATCAGAAGGTTGCGTGTTCAAATCACGTCGGGGTCACAGTGAAATTTTCGTTTACGAAAGCCATAGGCGAGTATGTCAGTTTAATCAGATACCAAACGATTACAGAGAACGGACGAACAGAACTTGCTTGAAAAAAGCTACTAGTGCAATTTTCGCGTTCTGACATTAAAGTGTAGGCGCCGACTCACACTTTCTCCAGGCGCGAACTGTCTAGTATTTTTGATATTTATATCGTTTAACGCTAATATATAACTGAGAGATAATGATTACGCAATATTTTGCTCGATTAGACGTCTTTAGCCAGGCAGAGTATAATATTTTTCCTTAAGTTATGGGAATAGAAAGATCGTGAAAGGGGGTATAGCTCAGTCGTAGAGCATTCGACTGCAGATCGAGAGGTCCCCGGTTCAATCCCGGGTGCCCCCTTCATTTTTCAGTATCTCGAAAAAACAAATGACGGTTGTCGCGGTGAGTTGCAAATAACATGTTTCAGATGCACTCCGCACGCCATACCGAAGGCTTTGGAGCAACATTTCAATGGGGGGATCGCAGCCCAGGCTCTTGCAGGTCATCGTCCTCCCGCCATGCGGTCGAACTGTACGAAATCCACTTGCTTGGGGAAGAATCTTGTACACTGAATTTTATAGAATATGGTGATAGGCAAAAGTTTTCGTGTACTGCTGCACGGAGAAACAAAAATTGGAGGAGCTGGGATTTGAACCCAGGACTTTCTGCATGCGAAGCAGACACTCTACCACTGAGTTACACCCCCGCCAGAGCAACTACATCTGGGACGAGTCTCTCGTGGATCCTACTGTCATTATTTCTTAGGTTTGAACGGTACAGTAAGTGTTCGAGGAACCTATTCATGACAAGACCTCAGCAGCGTCGACTCCGTGGCGCAACGGTAGCGCGTCTGACTCCAGATCAGAAGGTTGCGTGTTCAAATCACGTCGGGGTCACAGTGAAATTTTCGTTTACGAAAGCCATAGGCGAGTATGTCAGTTTAATCAGATACCAAACGATTACAGAGAACGGACGAACAGAACTTGCTTGAAAAAAGCTACTAGTGCAATTTTCGCGTTCTGACATTAAAGTGTAGGCGCCGACTCACACTTTCTCCAGGCGCGAACTGTCTAGTATTTTTGATATTTATATCGTTTAACGCTAATATATAACTGAGAGATAATGATTACGCAATATTTTGCTCGATTAGACGTCTTTAGCCAGGCAGAGTATAATATTTTTCCTTAAGTTATGGGAATAGAAAGATCGTGAAAGGGGGTATAGCTCAGTCGTAGAGCATTCGACTGCAGATCGAGAGGTCCCCGGTTCAATCCCGGGTGCCCCCTTCATTTTTCAGTATCTCGAAAAAACAAATGACGGTTGTCGCGGTGAGTTGCAAATAACATGTTTCAGATGCACTCCGCACGCCATACCGAAGGCTTTGGAGCAACATTTCAATGGGGGGATCGCAGCCCAGGCTCTTGCAGGTCATCGTCCTCCCGCCATGCGGTCGAACTGTACGAAATCCACTTGCTTGGGGGAAGAATCTTGTACACTGAATTTTATAGAATATGGTGATAGGCAAAAGTTTTCGTGTACTGCTGCACGGAGAAACAAAAATTGGAGGAGCTGGGATTTGAACCCAGGACTTTCTGCATGCGAAGCAGACACTCTACCACTGAGTTACACCCCCGCCAGAGCAACTACATCTGGGACGAGTCTCTCGTGGATCCTACTGTCATTATTTCTTAGGTTTGAACGGTACAGTAAGTGTTCGAGGAACCTATTCATGACAAGACCTCAGCAGCGTCGACTCCGTGGCGCAACGGTAGCGCGTCTGACTCCAGATCAGAAGGTTGCGTGTTCAAATCACGTCGGGGTCACAGTGAAATTTTCGTTTACGAAAGCCATAGGCGAGTATGTCAGTTTAATCAGATACCAAACGATTACAGAGAACGGACGAACAGAACTTGCTTGAAAAAAGCTACTAGTGCAATTTTCGCGTTCTGACATTAAAGTGTAGGCGCCGACTCACACTTTCTCCAGGCGCGAACTGTCTAGTATTTTTGATATTTATATCGTTTAACGCTAATATATAACTGAGAGATAATGATTACGCAATATTTTGCTCGATTAGACGTCTTTAGCCAGGCAGAGTATAATATTTTTCCTTAAGTTATGGGAATAGAAAGATCGTGAAAGGGGGTATAGCTCAGTCGTAGAGCATTCGACTGCAGATCGAGAGGTCCCCGGTTCAATCCCGGGTGCCCCCTTCATTTTTCAGTATCTCGAAAAAACAAATGACGGTTGTCGCGGTGAGTTGCAAATAACATGTTTCAGATGCACTCCGCACGCCATACCGAAGGCTTTGGAGCAACATTTCAATGGGGGGATCGCAGCCCAGGCTCTTGCAGGTCATCGTCCTCCCGCCATGCGGTCGAACTGTACGAAATCCACTTGCTTGGGGGAAGAATCTTGTACACTGAATTTTATAGAATATGGTGATAGGCAAAAGTTTTCGTGTACTGCTGCACGGAGAAACAAAAATTGGAGGAGCTGGGATTTGAACCCAGGACTTTCTGCATGCGAAGCAGACACTCTACCACTGAGTTACACCCCCGCCAGAGCAACTACATCTGGGACGAGTCTCTCGTGGATCCTACTGTCATTATTTCTTAGGTTTGAACGGTACAGTAAGTGTTCGAGGAACCTATTCATGACAAGACCTCAGCAGCGTCGACTCCGTGGCGCAACGGTAGCGCGTCTGACTCCAGATCAGAAGGTTGCGTGTTCAAATCACGTCGGGGTCACAGTGAAATTTTCGTTTACGAAAGCCATAGGCGAGTATGTCAGTTTAATCAGATACCAAACGATTACAGAGAACGGACGAACAGAACTTGCTTGAAAAAAGCTACTAGTGCAATTTTCGCGTTCTGACATTAAAGTGTAGGCGCCGACTCACACTTTCTCCAGGCGCGAACTGTCTAGTATTTTTGATATTTATATCGTTTAACGCTAATATATAACTGAGAGATAATGATTACGCAATATTTTGCTCGATTAGACGTCTTTAGCCAGGCAGAGTATAATATTTTTCCTTAAGTTATGGGAATAGAAAGATCGTGAAAGGGGGTATAGCTCAGTCGTAGAGCATTCGACTGCAGATCGAGAGGTCCCCGGTTCAATCCCGGGTGCCCCCTTCATTTTTCAGTATCTCGAAAAAACAAATGACGGTTGTCGCGGTGAGTTGCAAATAACATGTTTCAGATGCACTCCGCACGCCATACCGAAGGCTTTGGAGCAACATTTCAATGGGGGGATCGCAGCCCAGGCTCTTGCAGGTCATCGTCCTCCCGCCATGCGGTCGAACTGTACGAAATCCACTTGCTTGGGGGAAGAATCTTGTACACTGAATTTTATAGAATATGGTGATAGGCAAAAGTTTTCGTGTACTGCTGCACGGAGAAACAAAAATTGGAGGAGCTGGGATTTGAACCCAGGACTTTCTGCATGCGAAGCAGACACTCTACCACTGAGTTACACCCCCGCCAGAGCAACTACATCTGGGACGAGTCTCTCGTGGATCCTACTGTCATTATTTCTTAGGTTTGAACGGTACAGTAAGTGTTCGAGGAACCTATTCATGACAAGACCTCAGCAGCGTCGACTCCGTGGCGCAACGGTAGCGCGTCTGACTCCAGATCAGAAGGTTGCGTGTTCAAATCACGTCGGGGTCACAGTGAAATTTTCGTTTACGAAAGCCATAGGCGAGTATGTCAGTTTAATCAGATACCAAACGATTACAGAGAACGGACGAACAGAACTTGCTTGAAAAAAGCTACTAGTGCAATTTTCGCGTTCTGACATTAAAGTGTAGGCGCCGACTCACACTTTCTCCAGGCGCGAACTGTCTAGTATTTTTGATATTTATATCGTTTAACGCTAATATATAACTGAGAGATAATGATTACGCAATATTTTGCTCGATTAGACGTCTTTAGCCAGGCAGAGTATAATATTTTTCCTTAAGTTATGGGAATAGAAAGATCGTGAAAGGGGGTATAGCTCAGTCGTAGAGCATTCGACTGCAGATCGAGAGGTCCCCGGTTCAATCCCGGGTGCCCCCTTCATTTTTCAGTATCTCGAAAAAACAAATGACGGTTGTCGCGGTGAGTTGCAAATAACATGTTTCAGATGCACTCCGCACGCCATACCGAAGGCTTTGGAGCAACATTTCAATGGGGGGATCGCAGCCCAGGCTCTTGCAGGTCATCGTCCTCCCGCCATGCGGTCGAACTGTACGAAATCCACTTGCTTGGGGGAAGAATCTTGTACACTGAATTTTATAGAATATGGTGATAGGCAAAAGTTTTCGTGTACTGCTGCACGGAGAAACAAAAATTGGAGGAGCTGGGATTTGAACCCAGGACTTTCTGCATGCGAAGCAGACACTCTACCACTGAGTTACACCCCCGCCAGAGCAACTACATCTGGGACGAGTCTCTCGTGGATCCTACTGTCATTATTTCTTAGGTTTGAACGGTACAGTAAGTGTTCGAGGAACCTATTCATGACAAGACCTCAGCAGCGTCGACTCCGTGGCGCAACGGTAGCGCGTCTGACTCCAGATCAGAAGGTTGCGTGTTCAAATCACGTCGGGGTCACAGTGAAATTTTCGTTTACGAAAGCCATAGGCGAGTATGTCAGTTTAATCAGATACCAAACGATTACAGAGAACGGACGAACAGAACTTGCTTGAAAAAAGCTACTAGTGCAATTTTCGCGTTCTGACATTAAAGTGTAGGCGCCGACTCACACTTTCTCCAGGCGCGAACTGTCTAGTATTTTTGATATTTATATCGTTTAACGCTAATATATAACTGAGAGATAATGATTACGCAATATTTTGCTCGATTAGACGTCTTTAGCCAGGCAGAGTATAATATTTTTCCTTAAGTTATGGGAATAGAAAGATCGTGAAAGGGGGTATAGCTCAGTCGTAGAGCATTCGACTGCAGATCGAGAGGTCCCCGGTTCAATCCCGGGTGCCCCCTTCATTTTTCAGTATCTCGAAAAAACAAATGACGGTTGTCGCGGTGAGTTGCAAATAACATGTTTCAGATGCACTCCGCACGCCATACCGAAGGCTTTGGAGCAACATTTCAATGGGGGGATCGCAGCCCAGGCTCTTGCAGGTCATCGTCCTCCCGCCATGCGGTCGAACTGTACGAAATCCACTTGCTTGGGGGAAGAATCTTGTACACTGAATTTTATAGAATATGGTGATAGGCAAAAGTTTTCGTGTACTGCTGCACGGAGAAACAAAAATTGGAGGAGCTGGGATTTGAACCCAGGACTTTCTGCATGCGAAGCAGACACTCTACCACTGAGTTACACCCCCGCCAGAGCAACTACATCTGGGACGAGTCTCTCGTGGATCCTACTGTCATTATTTCTTAGGTTTGAACGGTACAGTAAGTGTTCGAGGAACCTATTCATGACAAGACCTCAGCAGCGTCGACTCCGTGGCGCAACGGTAGCGCGTCTGACTCCAGATCAGAAGGTTGCGTGTTCAAATCACGTCGGGGTCACAGTGAAATTTTCGTTTACGAAAGCCATAGGCGAGTATGTCAGTTTAATCAGATACCAAACGATTACAGAGAACGGACGAACAGAACTTGCTTGAAAAAAGCTACTAGTGCAATTTTCGCGTTCTGACATTAAAGTGTAGGCGCCGACTCACACTTTCTCCAGGCGCGAACTGTCTAGTATTTTTGATATTTATATCGTTTAACGCTAATATATAACTGAGAGATAATGATTACGCAATATTTTGCTCGATTAGACGTCTTTAGCCAGGCAGAGTATAATATTTTTCCTTAAGTTATGGGAATAGAAAGATCGTGAAAGGGGGTATAGCTCAGTCGTAGAGCATTCGACTGCAGATCGAGAGGTCCCCGGTTCAATCCCGGGTGCCCCCTTCATTTTTCAGTATCTCGAAAAAACAAATGACGGTTGTCGCGGTGAGTTGCAAATAACATGTTTCAGATGCACTCCGCACGCCATACCGAAGGCTTTGGAGCAACATTTCAATGGGGGGATCGCAGCCCAGGCTCTTGCAGGTCATCGTCCTCCCGCCATGCGGTCGAACTGTACGAAATCCACTTGCTTGGGGGAAGAATCTTGTACACTGAATTTTATAGAATATGGTGATAGGCAAAAGTTTTCGTGTACTGCTGCACGGAGAAACAAAAATTGGAGGAGCTGGGATTTGAACCCAGGACTTTCTGCATGCGAAGCAGACACTCTACCACTGAGTTACACCCCCGCCAGAGCAACTACATCTGGGACGAGTCTCTCGTGGATCCTACTGTCATTATTTCTTAGGTTTGAACGGTACAGTAAGTGTTCGAGGAACCTATTCATGACAAGACCTCAGCAGCGTCGACTCCGTGGCGCAACGGTAGCGCGTCTGACTCCAGATCAGAAGGTTGCGTGTTCAAATCACGTCGGGGTCACAGTGAAATTTTCGTTTACGAAAGCCATAGGCGAGTATGTCAGTTTAATCAGATACCAAACGATTACAGAGAACGGACGAACAGAACTTGCTTGAAAAAAGCTACTAGTGCAATTTTCGCGTTCTGACATTAAAGTGTAGGCGCCGACTCACACTTTCTCCAGGCGCGAACTGTCTAGTATTTTTGATATTTATATCGTTTAACGCTAATATATAACTGAGAGATAATGATTACGCAATATTTTGCTCGATTAGACGTCTTTAGCCAGGCAGAGTATAATATTTTTCCTTAAGTTATGGGAATAGAAAGATCGTGAAAGGGGGTATAGCTCAGTCGTAGAGCATTCGACTGCAGATCGAGAGGTCCCCGGTTCAATCCCGGGTGCCCCCTTCATTTTTCAGTATCTCGAAAAAACAAATGACGGTTGTCGCGGTGAGTTGCAAATAACATGTTTCAGATGCACTCCGCACGCCATACCGAAGGCTTTGGAGCAACATTTCAATGGGGGGATCGCAGCCCAGGCTCTTGCAGGTCATCGTCCTCCCGCCATGCGGTCGAACTGTACGAAATCCACTTGCTTGGGGGAAGAATCTTGTACACTGAATTTTATAGAATATGGTGATAGGCAAAAGTTTTCGTGTACTGCTGCACGGAGAAACAAAAATTGGAGGAGCTGGGATTTGAACCCAGGACTTTCTGCATGCGAAGCAGACACTCTACCACTGAGTTACACCCCCGCCAGAGCAACTACATCTGGGACGAGTCTCTCGTGGATCCTACTGTCATTATTTCTTAGGTTTGAACGGTACAGTAAGTGTTCGAGGAACCTATTCATGACAAGACCTCAGCAGCGTCGACTCCGTGGCGCAACGGTAGCGCGTCTGACTCCAGATCAGAAGGTTGCGTGTTCAAATCACGTCGGGGTCACAGTGAAATTTTCGTTTACGAAAGCCATAGGCGAGTATGTCAGTTTAATCAGATACCAAACGATTACAGAGAACGGACGAACAGAACTTGCTTGAAAAAAGCTACTAGTGCAATTTTCGCGTTCTGACATTAAAGTGTAGGCGCCGACTCACACTTTCTCCAGGCGCGAACTGTCTAGTATTTTTGATATTTATATCGTTTAACGCTAATATATAACTGAGAGATAATGATTACGCAATATTTTGCTCGATTAGACGTCTTTAGCCAGGCAGAGTATAATATTTTTCCTTAAGTTATGGGAATAGAAAGATCGTGAAAGGGGGTATAGCTCAGTCGTAGAGCATTCGACTGCAGATCGAGAGGTCCCCGGTTCAATCCCGGGTGCCCCCTTCATTTTTCAGTATCTCGAAAAAACAAATGACGGTTGTCGCGGTGAGTTGCAAATAACATGTTTCAGATGCACTCCGCACGCCATACCGAAGGCTTTGGAGCAACATTTCAATGGGGGGATCGCAGCCCAGGCTCTTGCAGGTCATCGTCCTCCCGCCATGCGGTCGAACTGTACGAAATCCACTTGCTTGGGGGAAGAATCTTGTACACTGAATTTTATAGAATATGGTGATAGGCAAAAGTTTTCGTGTACTGCTGCACGGAGAAACAAAAATTGGAGGAGCTGGGATTTGAACCCAGGACTTTCTGCATGCGAAGCAGACACTCTACCACTGAGTTACACCCCCGCCAGAGCAACTACATCTGGGACGAGTCTCTCGTGGATCCTACTGTCATTATTTCTTAGGTTTGAACGGTACAGTAAGTGTTCGAGGAACCTATTCATGACAAGACCTCAGCAGCGTCGACTCCGTGGCGCAACGGTAGCGCGTCTGACTCCAGATCAGAAGGTTGCGTGTTCAAATCACGTCGGGGTCACAGTGAAATTTTCGTTTACGAAAGCCATAGGCGAGTATGTCAGTTTAATCAGATACCAAACGATTACAGAGAACGGACGAACAGAACTTGCTTGAAAAAAGCTACTAGTGCAATTTTCGCGTTCTGACATTAAAGTGTAGGCGCCGACTCACACTTTCTCCAGGCGCGAACTGTCTAGTATTTTTGATATTTATATCGTTTAACGCTAATATATAACTGAGAGATAATGATTACGCAATATTTTGCTCGATTAGACGTCTTTAGCCAGGCAGAGTATAATATTTTTCCTTAAGTTATGGGAATAGAAAGATCGTGAAAGGGGGTATAGCTCAGTCGTAGAGCATTCGACTGCAGATCGAGAGGTCCCCGGTTCAATCCCGGGTGCCCCCTTCATTTTTCAGTATCTCGAAAAAACAAATGACGGTTGTCGCGGTGAGTTGCAAATAACATGTTTCAGATGCACTCCGCACGCCATACCGAAGGCTTTGGAGCAACATTTCAATGGGGGGATCGCAGCCCAGGCTCTTGCAGGTCATCGTCCTCCCGCCATGCGGTCGAACTGTACGAAATCCACTTGCTTGGGGGAAGAATCTTGTACACTGAATTTTATAGAATATGGTGATAGGCAAAAGTTTTCGTGTACTGCTGCACGGAGAAACAAAAATTGGAGGAGCTGGGATTTGAACCCAGGACTTTCTGCATGCGAAGCAGACACTCTACCACTGAGTTACACCCCCGCCAGAGCAACTACATCTGGGACGAGTCTCTCGTGGATCCTACTGTCATTATTTCTTAGGTTTGAACGGTACAGTAAGTGTTCGAGGAACCTATTCATGACAAGACCTCAGCAGCGTCGACTCCGTGGCGCAACGGTAGCGCGTCTGACTCCAGATCAGAAGGTTGCGTGTTCAAATCACGTCGGGGTCACAGTGAAATTTTCGTTTACGAAAGCCATAGGCGAGTATGTCAGTTTAATCAGATACCAAACGATTACAGAGAACGGACGAACAGAACTTGCTTGAAAAAAGCTACTAGTGCAATTTTCGCGTTCTGACATTAAAGTGTAGGCGCCGACTCACACTTTCTCCAGGCGCGAACTGTCTAGTATTTTTGATATTTATATCGTTTAACGCTAATATATAACTGAGAGATAATGATTACGCAATATTTTGCTCGATTAGACGTCTTTAGCCAGGCAGAGTATAATATTTTTCCTTAAGTTATGGGAATAGAAAGATCGTGAAAGGGGGTATAGCTCAGTCGTAGAGCATTCGACTGCAGATCGAGAGGTCCCCGGTTCAATCCCGGGTGCCCCCTTCATTTTTCAGTATCTCGAAAAAACAAATGACGGTTGTCGCGGTGAGTTGCAAATAACATGTTTCAGATGCACTCCGCACGCCATACCGAAGGCTTTGGAGCAACATTTCAATGGGGGGATCGCAGCCCAGGCTCTTGCAGGTCATCGTCCTCCCGCCATGCGGTCGAACTGTACGAAATCCACTTGCTTGGGGGAAGAATCTTGTACACTGAATTTTATAGAATATGGTGATAGGCAAAAGTTTTCGTGTACTGCTGCACGGAGAAACAAAAATTGGAGGAGCTGGGATTTGAACCCAGGACTTTCTGCATGCGAAGCAGACACTCTACCACTGAGTTACACCCCCGCCAGAGCAACTACATCTGGGACGAGTCTCTCGTGGATCCTACTGTCATTATTTCTTAGGTTTGAACGGTACAGTAAGTGTTCGAGGAACCTATTCATGACAAGACCTCAGCAGCGTCGACTCCGTGGCGCAACGGTAGCGCGTCTGACTCCAGATCAGAAGGTTGCGTGTTCAAATCACGTCGGGGTCACAGTGAAATTTTCGTTTACGAAAGCCATAGGCGAGTATGTCAGTTTAATCAGATACCAAACGATTACAGAGAACGGACGAACAGAACTTGCTTGAAAAAAGCTACTAGTGCAATTTTCGCGTTCTGACATTAAAGTGTAGGCGCCGACTCACACTTTCTCCAGGCGCGAACTGTCTAGTATTTTTGATATTTATATCGTTTAACGCTAATATATAACTGAGAGATAATGATTACGCAATATTTTGCTCGATTAGACGTCTTTAGCCAGGCAGAGTATAATATTTTTCCTTAAGTTATGGGAATAGAAAGATCGTGAAAGGGGGTATAGCTCAGTCGTAGAGCATTCGACTGCAGATCGAGAGGTCCCCGGTTCAATCCCGGGTGCCCCCTTCATTTTTCAGTATCTCGAAAAAACAAATGACGGTTGTCGCGGTGAGTTGCAAATAACATGTTTCAGATGCACTCCGCACGCCATACCGAAGGCTTTGGAGCAACATTTCAATGGGGGGATCGCAGCCCAGGCTCTTGCAGGTCATCGTCCTCCCGCCATGCGGTCGAACTGTACGAAATCCACTTGCTTGGGGGAAGAATCTTGTACACTGAATTTTATAGAATATGGTGATAGGCAAAAGTTTTCGTGTACTGCTGCACGGAGAAACAAAAATTGGAGGAGCTGGGATTTGAACCCAGGACTTTCTGCACGCGAAGCAGACACTCTACCACTGAGTTACACCCCCGCCAGAGCAACTACATCTGGGACGAGTCTCTCGTGGATCCTACTGTCATTATTTCTTAGGTTTGAACGGTACAGTAAGTGTTCGAGGAACCTATTCATGACAAGACCTCAGCAGCGTCGACTCCGTGGCGCAACGGTAGCGCGTCTGACTCCAGATCAGAAGGTTGCGTGTTCAAATCACGTCGGGGTCACAGTGAAATTTTCGTTTACGAAAGCCATAGGCGAGTATGTCAGTTTAATCAGATACCAAACGATTACAGAGAACGGACGAACAGAACTTGCTTGAAAAAAGCTACTAGTGCAATTTTCGCGTTCTGACATTAAAGTGTAGGCGCCGACTCACACTTTCTCCAGGCGCGAACTGTCTAGTATTTTTGATATTTATATCGTTTAACGCTAATATATAACTGAGAGATAATGATTACGCAATATTTTGCTCGATTAGACGTCTTTAGCCAGGCAGAGTATAATATTTTTCCTTAAGTTATGGGAATAGAAAGATCGTGAAAGGGGGTATAGCTCAGTCGTAGAGCATTCGACTGCAGATCGAGAGGTCCCCGGTTCAATCCCGGGTGCCCCCTTCATTTTTCAGTATCTCGAAAAAACAAATGACGGTTGTCGCGGTGAGTTGCAAATAACATGTTTCAGATGCACTCCGCACGCCATACCGAAGGCTTTGGAGCAACATTTCAATGGGGGGATCGCAGCCCAGGCTCTTGCAGGTCATCGTCCTCCCGCCATGCGGTCGAACTGTACGAAATCCACTTGCTTGGGGGAAGAATCTTGTACACTGAATTTTATAGAATATGGTGATAGGCAAAAGTTTTCGTGTACTGCTGCACGGAGAAACAAAAATTGGAGGAGCTGGGATTTGAACCCAGGACTTTCTGCATGCGAAGCAGACACTCTACCACTGAGTTACACCCCCGCCAGAGCAACTACATCTGGGACGAGTCTCTCGTGGATCCTACTGTCATTATTTCTTAGGTTTGAACGGTACAGTAAGTGTTCGAGGAACCTATTCATGACAAGACCTCAGCAGCGTCGACTCCGTGGCGCAACGGTAGCGCGTCTGACTCCAGATCAGAAGGTTGCGTGTTCAAATCACGTCGGGGTCACAGTGAAATTTTCGTTTACGAAAGCCATAGGCGAGTATGTCAGTTTAATCAGATACCAAACGATTACAGAGAACGGACGAACAGAACTTGCTTGAAAAAAGCTACTAGTGCAATTTTCGCGTTCTGACATTAAAGTGTAGGCGCCGACTCACACTTTCTCCAGGCGCGAACTGTCTAGTATTTTTGATATTTATATCGTTTAACGCTAATATATAACTGAGAGATAATGATTACGCAATATTTTGCTCGATTAGACGTCTTTAGCCAGGCAGAGTATAATATTTTTCCTTAAGTTATGGGAATAGAAAGATCGTGAAAGGGGGTATAGCTCAGTCGTAGAGCATTCGACTGCAGATCGAGAGGTCCCCGGTTCAATCCCGGGTGCCCCCTTCATTTTTCAGTATCTCGAAAAAACAAATGACGGTTGTCGCGGTGAGTTGCAAATAACATGTTTCAGATGCACTCCGCACGCCATACCGAAGGCTTTGGAGCAACATTTCAATGGGGGGATCGCAGCCCAGGCTCTTGCAGGTCATCGTCCTCCCGCCATGCGGTCGAACTGTACGAAATCCACTTGCTTGGGGGAAGAATCTTGTACACTGAATTTTATAGAATATGGTGATAGGCAAAAGTTTTCGTGTACTGCTGCACGGAGAAACAAAAATTGGAGGAGCTGGGATTTGAACCCAGGACTTTCTGCATGCGAAGCAGACACTCTACCACTGAGTTACACCCCCGCCAGAGCAACTACATCTGGGACGAGTCTCTCGTGGATCCTACTGTCATTATTTCTTAGGTTTGAACGGTACAGTAAGTGTTCGAGGAACCTATTCATGACAAGACCTCAGCAGCGTCGACTCCGTGGCGCAACGGTAGCGCGTCTGACTCCAGATCAGAAGGTTGCGTGTTCAAATCACGTCGGGGTCACAGTGAAATTTTCGTTTACGAAAGCCATAGGCGAGTATGTCAGTTTAATCAGATACCAAACGATTACAGAGAACGGACGAACAGAACTTGCTTGAAAAAAGCTACTAGTGCAATTTTCGCGTTCTGACATTAAAGTGTAGGCGCCGACTCACACTTTCTCCAGGCGCGAACTGTCTAGTATTTTTGATATTTATATCGTTTAACGCTAATATATAACTGAGAGATAATGATTACGCAATATTTTGCTCGATTAGACGTCTTTAGCCAGGCAGAGTATAATATTTTTCCTTAAGTTATGGGAATAGAAAGATCGTGAAAGGGGGTATAGCTCAGTCGTAGAGCATTCGACTGCAGATCGAGAGGTCCCCGGTTCAATCCCGGGTGCCCCCTTCATTTTTCAGTATCTCGAAAAAACAAATGACGGTTGTCGCGGTGAGTTGCAAATAACATGTTTCAGATGCACTCCGCACGCCATACCGAAGGCTTTGGAGCAACATTTCAATGGGGGGATCGCAGCCCAGGCTCTTGCAGGTCATCGTCCTCCCGCCATGCGGTCGAACTGTACGAAATCCACTTGCTTGGGGGAAGAATCTTGTACACTGAATTTTATAGAATATGGTGATAGGCAAAAGTTTTCGTGTACTGCTGCACGGAGAAACAAAAATTGGAGGAGCTGGGATTTGAACCCAGGACTTTCTGCATGCGAAGCAGACACTCTACCACTGAGTTACACCCCCGCCAGAGCAACTACATCTGGGACGAGTCTCTCGTGGATCCTACTGTCATTATTTCTTAGGTTTGAACGGTACAGTAAGTGTTCGAGGAACCTATTCATGACAAGACCTCAGCAGCGTCGACTCCGTGGCGCAACGGTAGCGCGTCTGACTCCAGATCAGAAGGTTGCGTGTTCAAATCACGTCGGGGTCACAGTGAAATTTTCGTTTACGAAAGCCATAGGCGAGTATGTCAGTTTAATCAGATACCAAACGATTACAGAGAACGGACGAACAGAACTTGCTTGAAAAAAGCTACTAGTGCAATTTTCGCGTTCTGACATTAAAGTGTAGGCGCCGACTCACACTTTCTCCAGGCGCGAACTGTCTAGTATTTTTGATATTTATATCGTTTAACGCTAATATATAACTGAGAGATAATGATTACGCAATATTTTGCTCGATTAGACGTCTTTAGCCAGGCAGAGTATAATATTTTTCCTTAAGTTATGGGAATAGAAAGATCGTGAAAGGGGGTATAGCTCAGTCGTAGAGCATTCGACTGCAGATCGAGAGGTCCCCGGTTCAATCCCGGGTGCCCCCTTCATTTTTCAGTATCTCGAAAAAACAAATGACGGTTGTCGCGGTGAGTTGCAAATAACATGTTTCAGATGCACTCCGCACGCCATACCGAAGGCTTTGGAGCAACATTTCAATGGGGGGATCGCAGCCCAGGCTCTTGCAGGTCATCGTCCTCCCGCCATGCGGTCGAACTGTACGAAATCCACTTGCTTGGGGGAAGAATCTTGTACACTGAATTTTATAGAATATGGTGATAGGCAAAAGTTTTCGTGTACTGCTGCACGGAGAAACAAAAATTGGAGGAGCTGGGATTTGAACCCAGGACTTTCTGCATGCGAAGCAGACACTCTACCACTGAGTTACACCCCCGCCAGAGCAACTACATCTGGGACGAGTCTCTCGTGGATCCTACTGTCATTATTTCTTAGGTTTGAACGGTACAGTAAGTGTTCGAGGAACCTATTCATGACAAGACCTCAGCAGCGTCGACTCCGTGGCGCAACGGTAGCGCGTCTGACTCCAGATCAGAAGGTTGCGTGTTCAAATCACGTCGGGGTCACAGTGAAATTTTCGTTTACGAAAGCCATAGGCGAGTATGTCAGTTTAATCAGATACCAAACGATTACAGAGAACGGACGAACAGAACTTGCTTGAAAAAAGCTACTAGTGCAATTTTCGCGTTCTGACATTAAAGTGTAGGCGCCGACTCACACTTTCTCCAGGCGCGAACTGTCTAGTATTTTTGATATTTATATCGTTTAACGCTAATATATAACTGAGAGATAATGATTACGCAATATTTTGCTCGATTAGACGTCTTTAGCCAGGCAGAGTATAATATTTTTCCTTAAGTTATGGGAATAGAAAGATCGTGAAAGGGGGTATAGCTCAGTCGTAGAGCATTCGACTGCAGATCGAGAGGTCCCCGGTTCAATCCCGGGTGCCCCCTTCATTTTTCAGTATCTCGAAAAAACAAATGACGGTTGTCGCGGTGAGTTGCAAATAACATGTTTCAGATGCACTCCGCACGCCATACCGAAGGCTTTGGAGCAACATTTCAATGGGGGGATCGCAGCCCAGGCTCTTGCAGGTCATCGTCCTCCCGCCATGCGGTCGAACTGTACGAAATCCACTTGCTTGGGGGAAGAATCTTGTACACTGAATTTTATAGAATATGGTGATAGGCAAAAGTTTTCGTGTACTGCTGCACGGAGAAACAAAAATTGGAGGAGCTGGGATTTGAACCCAGGACTTTCTGCATGCGAAGCAGACACTCTACCACTGAGTTACACCCCCGCCAGAGCAACTACATCTGGGACGAGTCTCTCGTGGATCCTACTGTCATTATTTCTTAGGTTTGAACGGTACAGTAAGTGTTCGAGGAACCTATTCATGACAAGACCTCAGCAGCGTCGACTCCGTGGCGCAACGGTAGCGCGTCTGACTCCAGATCAGAAGGTTGCGTGTTCAAATCACGTCGGGGTCACAGTGAAATTTTCGTTTACGAAAGCCATAGGCGAGTATGTCAGTTTAATCAGATACCAAACGATTACAGAGAACGGACGAACAGAACTTGCTTGAAAAAAGCTACTAGTGCAATTTTCGCGTTCTGACATTAAAGTGTAGGCGCCGACTCACACTTTCTCCAGGCGCGAACTGTCTAGTATTTTTGATATTTATATCGTTTAACGCTAATATATAACTGAGAGATAATGATTACGCAATATTTTGCTCGATTAGACGTCTTTAGCCAGGCAGAGTATAATATTTTTCCTTAAGTTATGGGAATAGAAAGATCGTGAAAGGGGGTATAGCTCAGTCAGTCGGCCCTCGGCGGCCGTGGTGAGCGGACGTGTGGTGCTTACGTCGCCGCTGCTTGTGGCTGTTGTGGTGAGTGCCGCCCTTGCTGTACACAGTAACGTGTTATTGTGTGGAGTATGTGTAGGATTTCAACATGAGTCAATTAACACGACGGGATACTTTGAAGTTTGTGTTTGATTCCAACTATGCCAGACCAAAATCGTTTGAATTAGAATCGTGGATTGAGGAAGCTTTGCAACGATCCTTTGATGACATTCTTGGAGTCCATTTATCGATAGTCAGCAGCACTGCCTATATTAAGTTTAAATCTGCCGAAATCTGTGACCAAATCATTGAATCTTGTAGTGGTCGTTTGAAGTTTAAGCATTGTGATGGGAATGTTGGAGAGGTTCACGTGTCTCATGCAGGGTTTGGTGTCCGCACCGTTCGAATATTCGAACTACCGTTTGAAGTACCCGCGGAACACATCAACGCTGCTTTGGCTAGTTATGGATCTGTCATCAGCAATGTTGCGGAAAAGTGGTTGTCATTCAAAGTCCCTGTTTTGAACGGTGTTCGTCAGGTCAAGATTGAGTTGAAGAGACACATCCCGTCGTATATCACTATTTGTGGATACCGGGCGATCGTTATGTACGACGGTCAACCTAGAACTTGCGCAGGTTGTGGTGCCACTGATCACGTTCGCGCTCAGTGTATGCAGCGACGAGTGACGCAATTACCACCTGGCGAAAGGACGGTAACTAACAGGATGTCGACACTGCCTCTCACTTATGTGGCGGCAGTCCGCTCGACCACGGCCGCGGAGGTGCAACCTGCCGTGGCCACAGATCCCAGGGCTTCGGACACTGTCCTAGATACGCCCATGGACACTTCCAGTCCGGAAGGCATCGCTGTTCCTACTACAGAAGTACCGGTGGCCAGTAGCATCCCGGCGGTTCCGTCCTTAGACAGCCACCAAGAGGTTGCTAACTCCCAGGCCGACCACACTGGTCGCCACGTTAGCAGCAATATGGATCCCCTTTCCGTTCAAAATGCACTTCCACCTGCACAGGACTCCTCTTCTTCCTCGTCGGCTGCAGATCTTCAAAGAGTCGCAACCTCTCCCAAGAAACACAAGAAAAGGAGGATCGCCCACAAGGATGCCGCCAACGCCGCACCACCTTTGCGCGAAAAAGGGGCGCAAATTGCTCGTTCCTTGCCTGACGTCTCTCTTGATCGCCCCACTGAGCAACCGCAGCATGAGACCCGACAGGTCTCGGACGTCTCCGTGCCCCACCCCGATGGTGACGGCCATGTCGCTGCGAACGAGGAACAGAACCCTCGTGAGGCCCTCCGAGATACCCCCGAACATCAGTCTCACAATGTTCAGGGCTCAATTGGCGAGGTGGCCGCTGTTCATGTGGTCAATTGGGCCGATGACACTGACGATGTACAAATGGACCAGAGCCTGTCTGTGGTAGGGCCATCTACAGAAATTTTACCCGCATTACCGGCCGGCGACTTAAATAGGACACGCCCTGTCTCCAACCACCCGACGGGGGACGATGATTACATATCTGATACCTACTAATGGTTTTCATTCTCTGTGCTTCTGCGTATCTACTTCGGCTTTTTTTCTCTTTCTGCCAACATTTAGCGGTTCATGCAGTCCTACCAGGATTACAAGTTAGCCACACTTAACATCAATAGAATAACTTCTGTACAGAAGCTCTCTAGCTTTCGTGATTATTTATACAGCTGCGATGCTGATATTGTGATGTTGCAAGAGGTCGATGATCAATTTCAGCCTGACATTCCTGGCTACCAATTAATCAAGAACACCACCCAAGACAGTTCTTCAGGTACCGCTCTATTAACCAAAGTGGGCGTGGCCGTCTCCGACGTTGAACGACTTGAAAATGGCAGAGGTATAGCGTGCCTTATCAACGGCATTAGATTTGTTAATGTATATGCCCCTTCCGGGAATCAGAATAGAACGAGACGGGCTCAGTTCTTTGCCAATGACTTATTATATCTTTTACGCCGCAGCCGGGAGGAAGTTGTTGTCGGAGGCGATTTTAATTGTGTTTTGAAGCCAAAGGACCAATGGCCGAACTTTAATGGATGCGCCGCTCTCGGCGAAACAGTACGTCAATTAGAGCTGGAGGATACGTGGGAAATAACACACGGGGAACAACGGTGCTTCACATACCATACTGCACTAATGGCCAGCCGCCTCGACAGGATCTACGTGGGGAAAAACCTGCGTGAGCGGGTATCTTCCTCGGAAACGTGGCCCCTGTATTTTTCCGACCATTTAGCTTACCATTGTGTCATTCGTATGGCGCGCCAGCAAACTTTCCGTGGTCGGACAGGTTGGAAACTTAACGTCAGTATTCTCAGGGAACCGGCGTTACGAGACCGTCTACTAGAAGCCTGGGAAATTTGTTTACATCGACGACCAACATTCCCATCGATAACGCAGTGGTGGTGCCGTTGTGCAAAACCTCGGATTATTCGTTGTTTGAAGGCGTATAGTTCTGACAGGAGCCGGATGCAGAAAGAGACTTTTGAATTTTATTTTCGCTGTCTCCGTGACTTGTATTCTGAAGCACACGTCACGCAGGAAAAATTTCTTCAGATTCAACGGATCAAATCCAAGTTGACGCTCCTCAAACGCAGGCAAATGGAAGGCGTTAAAATCCGTTCGCGAGATAGCGCAGGCACTTCTGACGAACAACCATCCGCCTTCCACCTAGGGAAAGAGAAACGCCGCGCACGACAAAAATTGATTACCCGCTTACGAACCGAAGACGGTACCTTTGTGACGACCCAGGCTGAAATTAAGGCGTCTATAACGGACTACTACGGGCGACTATACAGGGCACAACCAGCCGATGATGCGGCAATCGCGGCGATGCATGCATATCTTCCGACAACGCTCGATGAGGACGACAGGCAATTCTTGATCAGTGATGTCACCGCGGTGGAGATTCGGGAGGCACTGAGCAGGGCTCAGGCCAACAAATCACCCGGCGTTGATGGTCTGCCGATTGAATTTTATAAGCAGTTCTGGGACCTCCTCGAACATTGCTTTGTTTGCATCTGCAATGAACTGCGCGCCGGCCAACAGTTACCAGATGGTTTCAATGACAGCCTGATCGTGCTGGTCCCAAAAGAATACCCCCATCAAGATATTGCCAAATTCCGCCCCATCTCCCTGTTGAACTCTGACTACAAGATTGTGGCCCGCGTCATAGCAGGTAGACTTAAAAATGTCCTTGCAAAAATTATACATCGCAGCCAGGCAGCAGCGGTCCCGGGCCGCACGATCTTTAAATGTCTTGCAGATTACAGGGAGCTCATTTCGTTTACTGCCATCACACGCCCGGAAGCAGCAATCTTGGCTTTAGATCAATGTCAGGCCTTTGATCGGATCCTGCATCGCTACCTCTTCCACACCATGAACCACTTAGGATTTGGTGACGGCTTTACTGCCATGGTCAGCAACATGTACACCTCGGCCACTTCTCAGATCATCGTCAATGGTCAATTCACCCGACGGATTCCGATTCAGCGGTCAATCAGACAGGGCTGTCCCATGTCCATGTGTCTCTTCGTGATCGCAATTGAGCCACTGGTAAGGATGCTGAATTGTAACCTTCAAGGTTTAAACCTGTATTCCAGCACCCTCAAATGCATTGCGTACGCCGACGATGTGGGTGTCATTGTGCGTTCGGAACAAGACCTCACGGCCGTTAGGAATAGTATCACCGATTACGAGCGAGCATCCGGTTCTCAGCTAAACTATGGAAAGACTTGCCTCCTGCCTATAGGCAGTGGATTTCGAACAGACGCCCCTTTGCCGTACAGAGGATGTGCGACTCTCAAACTTCTTGGTATCAAGATGAGCAGTTGCCCCCTACGGACAACGGTAGACAATTGGAAACATCTTTTGGCTATGTCTCGGGGCTGCTTACAGCATCATAAAGGCAGGGAACAGGACTTATTGCAGAGAGTTCATTTCGTTAATACCACAATTCTCTCGAAGATTTGGTATGTCGGACAAATACTTCCTGTGGTCGACAGTGTTGCAAGGAAAATTATGTCGGCAGTAGGTTGGTACATCTGGAGGGGTGACATCTTCAAGGTGGGCATCAATGTCATCACTCTCCCACCAGACAAAGGCGGCCTCGGCCTGACGGATGTTCAAACGAAATGTAAGGCACTCTTGATCCGGCGTACACTGCAGCTCTGCCACGAATATCCTGACAGTGCGCTGAGTATGGCCATACGGACATTTCAGCCTCCGACTATGCACATCCCCATCAACCTACGGGAAACACATTTCAAAGCAAACCACATTAGGATGTTTCTTTTAGAAAGCAGTTATCTCCAAACGAAATCGAGTGTCCCGCTACGTGAACTTACCACTGCCCACCTCTACCGGCTACTGAACGACACAGGCAGGGTCAACCGCATGGAACTGAAGTATCCCTCTAAAGACTGGGCTCTCGTCTGGAAGACTATACATAACAAAGTGCTAGATACCGGTATTCGATCACTGTGGTATAAAGTTGTTAATGAAACTCTACCTACAGCCGAAAAACTTCATAAAATACATTTGTCAGCTACTGACAAATGTAGGGAGTGCGGCCTTGTCGACACTTTGCAACACAGATTTGTTTGTGGTGCGAACAGTCTTATTTGGGAATGGTGTCGAATGACCATGGCTTCGATCTGCCGCACGGCACGACGGCACATCTCTCTTACGTCCGTGCTCCAACCCGACGACGCGTACTACCCCACAACCAAGGCAAACACCTGGACGTGGTTGGCTGGACACACACTATGTTACTTACTTGGCGCCCAGGAGAGGCGTTCATACCGGGACTACAGATTATACCTCGCCACACAGGCACAACTGCTACTGCAGGATGTCAGACATAGGCAAAAGTTTGCCAATTATATCTTAGCGCTCCGAATCACGACCCTGTAAACGAATTCAGTAAGTTTTCTTCCACGGCCACGTATCCATACACCTTATCAAATATCAATAAAAAAAAAAACTAAATAACTATATTAACAATAAACAAAAACAAATATGTCCAACGAAAACAATGAAACATCGAAAGAGAAGAAACGGAACAAAGTCGATATTCATGGTGTCTGAAGTTGTCACTGATTGGGAATGTTCATGCTTGGTGTTTTAACAGTCTTGTTTAACCTAGCCCTTCGTCTCCGTTAATTCAGCAGGAATTTGATTTACATTCTCCCAACATGGATGGTGAAGCTGACCATTCATTTGGACGTGGTGTCCACTGGGTTTTTCGTTTAATGTTTTATGTTTGGAAACTTACATCGAAGATGTATATGTTTCACTCAACTGCGAACATTACTTGCTTCTTTATTTATTTAACGTCGACGAGGGAAGCCGAAACAGGACTTATTTCTTCTATTTTTTTCTTCCTTCTTCTTCAAATCATTCCGCAGCAACATGGATTTCAAATTTTTCTTTTCCACATTAGTATGCAGTGCGCAGTTTTTTGGCGGCTGAGTCGTTCAGAGCTAAGAGAAGGAGACTTGGGAAACCGCACAGCAACACTGGAATTTATCAGACTAGTCCAAGCCATCGCTTGGGGAAGCCAAAGGCATACAAACTTTCGAGAAGACGAGCTTTGCGTGACGTCGGCACCCTGCAACACCGCATGCAGTTAAATCACATAAACAATATTAAAGGGAAAAAAAACATTAAAAAACCAAAAACATCAAAACCAAAACAACAAAAAAAAAAAACAAACAAACAAAAAAAGTTTTTTTTTTTAAATCAAAATCACTTCACACAAAAAGGAATCAAATCAACTATACATTTCAAAATCAACAGTGAAATAGCAAAAAAATAAAAAAAAAACAAAAAAAAAAAAAAAAAAAAGTCGTAGAGCAAAAAAAAAAAAAAAAAAAAAGTCGTAGAGCATTCGACTGCAGATCGAGAGGTCCCCGGTTCAATCCCGGGTGCCCCCTTCATTTTTCAGTATCTCGAAAAAACAAATGACGGTTGTCGCGGTGAGTTGCAAATAACATGTTTCAGATGCACTCCGCACGCCATACCGAAGGCTTTGGAGCAACATTTCAATGGGGGGATCGCAGCCCAGGCTCTTGCAGGTCATCGTCCTCCCGCCATGCGGTCGAACTGTACGAAATCCACTTGCTTGGGGGAAGAATCTTGTACACTGAATTTTATAGAATATGGTGATAGGCAAAAGTTTTCGTGTACTGCTGCACGGAGAAACAAAAATTGGAGGAGCTGGGATTTGAACCCAGGACTTTCTGCATGCGAAGCAGACACTCTACCACTGAGTTACACCCCCGCCAGAGCAACTACATCTGGGACGAGTCTCTCGTGGATCCTACTGTCATTATTTCTTAGGTTTGAACGGTACAGTAAGTGTTCGAGGAACCTATTCATGACAAGACCTCAGCAGCGTCGACTCCGTGGCGCAACGGTAGCGCGTCTGACTCCAGATCAGAAGGTTGCGTGTTCAAATCACGTCGGGGTCACAGTGAAATTTTCGTTTACGAAAGCCATAGGCGAGTATGTCAGTTTAATCAGATACCAAACGATTACAGAGAACGGACGAACAGAACTTGCTTGAAAAAAGCTACTAGTGCAATTTTCGCGTTCTGACATTAAAGTGTAGGCGCCGACTCACACTTTCTCCAGGCGCGAACTGTCTAGTATTTTTGATATTTATATCGTTTAACGCTAATATATAACTGAGAGATAATGATTACGCAATATTTTGCTCGATTAGACGTCTTTAGCCAGGCAGAGTATAATATTTTTCCTTAAGTTATGGGAATAGAAAGATCGTGAAAGGGGGTATAGCTCAGTCGTAGAGCATTCGACTGCAGATCGAGAGGTCCCCGGTTCAATCCCGGGTGCCCCCTTCATTTTTCAGTATCTCGAAAAAACAAATGACGGTTGTCGCGGTGAGTTGCAAATAACATGTTTCAGATGCACTCCGCACGCCATACCGAAGGCTTTGGAGCAACATTTCAATGGGGGGATCGCAGCCCAGGCTCTTGCAGGTCATCGTCCTCCCGCCATGCGGTCGAACTGTACGAAATCCACTTGCTTGGGGGAAGAATCTTGTACACTGAATTTTATAGAATATGGTGATAGGCAAAAGTTTTCGTGTACTGCTGCACGGAGAAACAAAAATTGGAGGAGCTGGGATTTGAACCCAGGACTTTCTGCATGCGAAGCAGACACTCTACCACTGAGTTACACCCCCGCCAGAGCAACTACATCTGGGACGAGTCTCTCGTGGATCCTACTGTCATTATTTCTTAGGTTTGAACGGTACAGTAAGTGTTCGAGGAACCTATTCATGACAAGACCTCAGCAGCGTCGACTCCGTGGCGCAACGGTAGCGCGTCTGACTCCAGATCAGAAGGTTGCGTGTTCAAATCACGTCGGGGTCACAGTGAAATTTTCGTTTACGAAAGCCATAGGCGAGTATGTCAGTTTAATCAGATACCAAACGATTACAGAGAACGGACGAACAGAACTTGCTTGAAAAAAGCTACTAGTGCAATTTTCGCGTTCTGACATTAAAGTGTAGGCGCCGACTCACACTTTCTCCAGGCGCGAACTGTCTAGTATTTTTGATATTTATATCGTTTAACGCTAATATATAACTGAGAGATAATGATTACGCAATATTTTGCTCGATTAGACGTCTTTAGCCAGGCAGAGTATAATATTTTTCCTTAAGTTATGGGAATAGAAAGATCGTGAAAGGGGGTATAGCTCAGTCGTAGAGCATTCGACTGCAGATCGAGAGGTCCCCGGTTCAATCCCGGGTGCCCCCTTCATTTTTCAGTATCTCGAAAAAACAAATGACGGTTGTCGCGGTGAGTTGCAAATAACATGTTTCAGATGCACTCCGCACGCCATACCGAAGGCTTTGGAGCAACATTTCAATGGGGGGATCGCAGCCCAGGCTCTTGCAGGTCATCGTCCTCCCGCCATGCGGTCGAACTGTACGAAATCCACTTGCTTGGGGGAAGAATCTTGTACACTGAATTTTATAGAATATGGTGATAGGCAAAAGTTTTCGTGTACTGCTGCACGGAGAAACAAAAATTGGAGGAGCTGGGATTTGAACCCAGGACTTTCTGCATGCGAAGCAGACACTCTACCACTGAGTTACACCCCCGCCAGAGCAACTACATCTGGGACGAGTCTCTCGTGGATCCTACTGTCATTATTTCTTAGGTTTGAACGGTACAGTAAGTGTTCGAGGAACCTATTCATGACAAGACCTCAGCAGCGTCGACTCCGTGGCGCAACGGTAGCGCGTCTGACTCCAGATCAGAAGGTTGCGTGTTCAAATCACGTCGGGGTCACAGTGAAATTTTCGTTTACGAAAGCCATAGGCGAGTATGTCAGTTTAATCAGATACCAAACGATTACAGAGAACGGACGAACAGAACTTGCTTGAAAAAAGCTACTAGTGCAATTTTCGCGTTCTGACATTAAAGTGTAGGCGCCGACTCACACTTTCTCCAGGCGCGAACTGTCTAGTATTTTTGATATTTATATCGTTTAACGCTAATATATAACTGAGAGATAATGATTACGCAATATTTTGCTCGATTAGACGTCTTTAGCCAGGCAGAGTATAATATTTTTCCTTAAGTTATGGGAATAGAAAGATCGTGAAAGGGGGTATAGCTCAGTCGTAGAGCATTCGACTGCAGATCGAGAGGTCCCCGGTTCAATCCCGGGTGCCCCCTTCATTTTTCAGTATCTCGAAAAAACAAATGACGGTTGTCGCGGTGAGTTGCAAATAACATGTTTCAGATGCACTCCGCACGCCATACCGAAGGCTTTGGAGCAACATTTCAATGGGGGGATCGCAGCCCAGGCTCTTGCAGGTCATCGTCCTCCCGCCATGCGGTCGAACTGTACGAAATCCACTTGCTTGGGGGAAGAATCTTGTACACTGAATTTTATAGAATATGGTGATAGGCAAAAGTTTTCGTGTACTGCTGCACGGAGAAACAAAAATTGGAGGAGCTGGGATTTGAACCCAGGACTTTCTGCATGCGAAGCAGACACTCTACCACTGAGTTACACCCCCGCCAGAGCAACTACATCTGGGACGAGTCTCTCGTGGATCCTACTGTCATTATTTCTTAGGTTTGAACGGTACAGTAAGTGTTCGAGGAACCTATTCATGACAAGACCTCAGCAGCGTCGACTCCGTGGCGCAACGGTAGCGCGTCTGACTCCAGATCAGAAGGTTGCGTGTTCAAATCACGTCGGGGTCACAGTGAAATTTTCGTTTACGAAAGCCATAGGCGAGTATGTCAGTTTAATCAGATACCAAACGATTACAGAGAACGGACGAACAGAACTTGCTTGAAAAAAGCTACTAGTGCAATTTTCGCGTTCTGACATTAAAGTGTAGGCGCCGACTCACACTTTCTCCAGGCGCGAACTGTCTAGTATTTTTGATATTTATATCGTTTAACGCTAATATATAACTGAGAGATAATGATTACGCAATATTTTGCTCGATTAGACGTCTTTAGCCAGGCAGAGTATAATATTTTTCCTTAAGTTATGGGAATAGAAAGATCGTGAAAGGGGGTATAGCTCAGTCGTAGAGCATTCGACTGCAGATCGAGAGGTCCCCGGTTCAATCCCGGGTGCCCCCTTCATTTTTCAGTATCTCGAAAAAACAAATGACGGTTGTCGCGGTGAGTTGCAAATAACATGTTTCAGATGCACTCCGCACGCCATACCGAAGGCTTTGGAGCAACATTTCAATGGGGGGATCGCAGCCCAGGCTCTTGCAGGTCATCGTCCTCCCGCCATGCGGTCGAACTGTACGAAATCCACTTGCTTGGGGGAAGAATCTTGTACACTGAATTTTATAGAATATGGTGATAGGCAAAAGTTTTCGTGTACTGCTGCACGGAGAAACAAAAATTGGAGGAGCTGGGATTTGAACCCAGGACTTTCTGCATGCGAAGCAGACACTCTACCACTGAGTTACACCCCCGCCAGAGCAACTACATCTGGGACGAGTCTCTCGTGGATCCTACTGTCATTATTTCTTAGGTTTGAACGGTACAGTAAGTGTTCGAGGAACCTATTCATGACAAGACCTCAGCAGCGTCGACTCCGTGGCGCAACGGTAGCGCGTCTGACTCCAGATCAGAAGGTTGCGTGTTCAAATCACGTCGGGGTCACAGTGAAATTTTCGTTTACGAAAGCCATAGGCGAGTATGTCAGTTTAATCAGATACCAAACGATTACAGAGAACGGACGAACAGAACTTGCTTGAAAAAAGCTACTAGTGCAATTTTCGCGTTCTGACATTAAAGTGTAGGCGCCGACTCACACTTTCTCCAGGCGCGAACTGTCTAGTATTTTTGATATTTATATCGTTTAACGCTAATATATAACTGAGAGATAATGATTACGCAATATTTTGCTCGATTAGACGTCTTTAGCCAGGCAGAGTATAATATTTTTCCTTAAGTTATGGGAATAGAAAGATCGTGAAAGGGGGTATAGCTCAGTCGTAGAGCATTCGACTGCAGATCGAGAGGTCCCCGGTTCAATCCCGGGTGCCCCCTTCATTTTTCAGTATCTCGAAAAAACAAATGACGGTTGTCGCGGTGAGTTGCAAATAACATGTTTCAGATGCACTCCGCACGCCATACCGAAGGCTTTGGAGCAACATTTCAATGGGGGGATCGCAGCCCAGGCTCTTGCAGGTCATCGTCCTCCCGCCATGCGGTCGAACTGTACGAAATCCACTTGCTTGGGGGAAGAATCTTGTACACTGAATTTTATAGAATATGGTGATAGGCAAAAGTTTTCGTGTACTGCTGCACGGAGAAACAAAAATTGGAGGAGCTGGGATTTGAACCCAGGACTTTCTGCATGCGAAGCAGACACTCTACCACTGAGTTACACCCCCGCCAGAGCAACTACATCTGGGACGAGTCTCTCGTGGATCCTACTGTCATTATTTCTTAGGTTTGAACGGTACAGTAAGTGTTCGAGGAACCTATTCATGACAAGACCTCAGCAGCGTCGACTCCGTGGCGCAACGGTAGCGCGTCTGACTCCAGATCAGAAGGTTGCGTGTTCAAATCACGTCGGGGTCACAGTGAAATTTTCGTTTACGAAAGCCATAGGCGAGTATGTCAGTTTAATCAGATACCAAACGATTACAGAGAACGGACGAACAGAACTTGCTTGAAAAAAGCTACTAGTGCAATTTTCGCGTTCTGACATTAAAGTGTAGGCGCCGACTCACACTTTCTCCAGGCGCGAACTGTCTAGTATTTTTGATATTTATATCGTTTAACGCTAATATATAACTGAGAGATAATGATTACGCAATATTTTGCTCGATTAGACGTCTTTAGCCAGGCAGAGTATAATATTTTTCCTTAAGTTATGGGAATAGAAAGATCGTGAAAGGGGGTATAGCTCAGTCGTAGAGCATTCGACTGCAGATCGAGAGGTCCCCGGTTCAATCCCGGGTGCCCCCTTCATTTTTCAGTATCTCGAAAAAACAAATGACGGTTGTCGCGGTGAGTTGCAAATAACATGTTTCAGATGCACTCCGCACGCCATACCGAAGGCTTTGGAGCAACATTTCAATGGGGGGATCGCAGCCCAGGCTCTTGCAGGTCATCGTCCTCCCGCCATGCGGTCGAACTGTACGAAATCCACTTGCTTGGGGGAAGAATCTTGTACACTGAATTTTATAGAATATGGTGATAGGCAAAAGTTTTCGTGTACTGCTGCACGGAGAAACAAAAATTGGAGGAGCTGGGATTTGAACCCAGGACTTTCTGCATGCGAAGCAGACACTCTACCACTGAGTTACACCCCCGCCAGAGCAACTACATCTGGGACGAGTCTCTCGTGGATCCTACTGTCATTATTTCTTAGGTTTGAACGGTACAGTAAGTGTTCGAGGAACCTATTCATGACAAGACCTCAGCAGCGTCGACTCCGTGGCGCAACGGTAGCGCGTCTGACTCCAGATCAGAAGGTTGCGTGTTCAAATCACGTCGGGGTCACAGTGAAATTTTCGTTTACGAAAGCCATAGGCGAGTATGTCAGTTTAATCAGATACCAAACGATTACAGAGAACGGACGAACAGAACTTGCTTGAAAAAAGCTACTAGTGCAATTTTCGCGTTCTGACATTAAAGTGTAGGCGCCGACTCACACTTTCTCCAGGCGCGAACTGTCTAGTATTTTTGATATTTATATCGTTTAACGCTAATATATAACTGAGAGATAATGATTACGCAATATTTTGCTCGATTAGACGTCTTTAGCCAGGCAGAGTATAATATTTTTCCTTAAGTTATGGGAATAGAAAGATCGTGAAAGGGGGTATAGCTCAGTCGTAGAGCATTCGACTGCAGATCGAGAGGTCCCCGGTTCAATCCCGGGTGCCCCCTTCATTTTTCAGTATCTCGAAAAAACAAATGACGGTTGTCGCGGTGAGTTGCAAATAACATGTTTCAGATGCACTCCGCACGCCATACCGAAGGCTTTGGAGCAACATTTCAATGGGGGGATCGCAGCCCAGGCTCTTGCAGGTCATCGTCCTCCCGCCATGCGGTCGAACTGTACGAAATCCACTTGCTTGGGGGAAGAATCTTGTACACTGAATTTTATAGAATATGGTGATAGGCAAAAGTTTTCGTGTACTGCTGCACGGAGAAACAAAAATTGGAGGAGCTGGGATTTGAACCCAGGACTTTCTGCATGCGAAGCAGACACTCTACCACTGAGTTACACCCCCGCCAGAGCAACTACATCTGGGACGAGTCTCTCGTGGATCCTACTGTCATTATTTCTTAGGTTTGAACGGTACAGTAAGTGTTCGAGGAACCTATTCATGACAAGACCTCAGCAGCGTCGACTCCGTGGCGCAACGGTAGCGCGTCTGACTCCAGATCAGAAGGTTGCGTGTTCAAATCACGTCGGGGTCACAGTGAAATTTTCGTTTACGAAAGCCATAGGCGAGTATGTCAGTTTAATCAGATACCAAACGATTACAGAGAACGGACGAACAGAACTTGCTTGAAAAAAGCTACTAGTGCAATTTTCGCGTTCTGACATTAAAGTGTAGGCGCCGACTCACACTTTCTCCAGGCGCGAACTGTCTAGTATTTTTGATATTTATATCGTTTAACGCTAATATATAACTGAGAGATAATGATTACGCAATATTTTGCTCGATTAGACGTCTTTAGCCAGGCAGAGTATAATATTTTTCCTTAAGTTATGGGAATAGAAAGATCGTGAAAGGGGGTATAGCTCAGTCGTAGAGCATTCGACTGCAGATCGAGAGGTCCCCGGTTCAATCCCGGGTGCCCCCTTCATTTTTCAGTATCTCGAAAAAACAAATGACGGTTGTCGCGGTGAGTTGCAAATAACATGTTTCAGATGCACTCCGCACGCCATACCGAAGGCTTTGGAGCAACATTTCAATGGGGGGATCGCAGCCCAGGCTCTTGCAGGTCATCGTCCTCCCGCCATGCGGTCGAACTGTACGAAATCCACTTGCTTGGGGGAAGAATCTTGTACACTGAATTTTATAGAATATGGTGATAGGCAAAAGTTTTCGTGTACTGCTGCACGGAGAAACAAAAATTGGAGGAGCTGGGATTTGAACCCAGGACTTTCTGCATGCGAAGCAGACACTCTACCACTGAGTTACACCCCCGCCAGAGCAACTACATCTGGGACGAGTCTCTCGTGGATCCTACTGTCATTATTTCTTAGGTTTGAACGGTACAGTAAGTGTTCGAGGAACCTATTCATGACAAGACCTCAGCAGCGTCGACTCCGTGGCGCAACGGTAGCGCGTCTGACTCCAGATCAGAAGGTTGCGTGTTCAAATCACGTCGGGGTCACAGTGAAATTTTCGTTTACGAAAGCCATAGGCGAGTATGTCAGTTTAATCAGATACCAAACGATTACAGAGAACGGACGAACAGAACTTGCTTGAAAAAAGCTACTAGTGCAATTTTCGCGTTCTGACATTAAAGTGTAGGCGCCGACTCACACTTTCTCCAGGCGCGAACTGTCTAGTATTTTTGATATTTATATCGTTTAACGCTAATATATAACTGAGAGATAATGATTACGCAATATTTTGCTCGATTAGACGTCTTTAGCCAGGCAGAGTATAATATTTTTCCTTAAGTTATGGGAATAGAAAGATCGTGAAAGGGGGTATAGCTCAGTCGTAGAGCATTCGACTGCAGATCGAGAGGTCCCCGGTTCAATCCCGGGTGCCCCCTTCATTTTTCAGTATCTCGAAAAAACAAATGACGGTTGTCGCGGTGAGTTGCAAATAACATGTTTCAGATGCACTCCGCACGCCATACCGAAGGCTTTGGAGCAACATTTCAATGGGGGGATCGCAGCCCAGGCTCTTGCAGGTCATCGTCCTCCCGCCATGCGGTCGAACTGTACGAAATCCACTTGCTTGGGGGAAGAATCTTGTACACTGAATTTTATAGAATATGGTGATAGGCAAAAGTTTTCGTGTACTGCTGCACGGAGAAACAAAAATTGGAGGAGCTGGGATTTGAACCCAGGACTTTCTGCATGCGAAGCAGACACTCTACCACTGAGTTACACCCCCGCCAGAGCAACTACATCTGGGACGAGTCTCTCGTGGATCCTACTGTCATTATTTCTTAGGTTTGAACGGTACAGTAAGTGTTCGAGGAACCTATTCATGACAAGACCTCAGCAGCGTCGACTCCGTGGCGCAACGGTAGCGCGTCTGACTCCAGATCAGAAGGTTGCGTGTTCAAATCACGTCGGGGTCACAGTGAAATTTTCGTTTACGAAAGCCATAGGCGAGTATGTCAGTTTAATCAGATACCAAACGATTACAGAGAACGGACGAACAGAACTTGCTTGAAAAAAGCTACTAGTGCAATTTTCGCGTTCTGACATTAAAGTGTAGGCGCCGACTCACACTTTCTCCAGGCGCGAACTGTCTAGTATTTTTGATATTTATATCGTTTAACGCTAATATATAACTGAGAGATAATGATTACGCAATATTTTGCTCGATTAGACGTCTTTAGCCAGGCAGAGTATAATATTTTTCCTTAAGTTATGGGAATAGAAAGATCGTG
Organism: Schistocerca nitens; assembly: GCF_023898315.1. NCBI lineage: Eukaryota > Metazoa > Arthropoda > Insecta > Orthoptera > Acrididae > Schistocerca > Schistocerca nitens. The sequence goes on from NW_026045717.1 coordinate 31,387, forward strand.
AAAGGGGGTATAGCTCAGTCGTAGAGCATTCGACTGCAGATCGAGAGGTCCCCGGTTCAATCCCGGGTGCCCCCTTCATTTTTCAGTATCTCGAAAAAACAAATGACGGTTGTCGCGGTGAGTTGCAAATAACATGTTTCAGATGCACTCCGCACGCCATACCGAAGGCTTTGGAGCAACATTTCAATGGGGGGATCGCAGCCCAGGCTCTTGCAGGTCATCGTCCTCCCGCCATGCGGTCGAACTGTACGAAATCCACTTGCTTGGGGGAAGAATCTTGTACACTGAATTTTATAGAATATGGTGATAGGCAAAAGTTTTCGTGTACTGCTGCACGGAGAAACAAAAATTGGAGGAGCTGGGATTTGAACCCAGGACTTTCTGCATGCGAAGCAGACACTCTACCACTGAGTTACACCCCCGCCAGAGCAACTACATCTGGGACGAGTCTCTCGTGGATCCTACTGTCATTATTTCTTAGGTTTGAACGGTACAGTAAGTGTTCGAGGAACCTATTCATGACAAGACCTCAGCAGCGTCGACTCCGTGGCGCAACGGTAGCGCGTCTGACTCCAGATCAGAAGGTTGCGTGTTCAAATCACGTCGGGGTCACAGTGAAATTTTCGTTTACGAAAGCCATAGGCGAGTATGTCAGTTTAATCAGATACCAAACGATTACAGAGAACGGACGAACAGAACTTGCTTGAAAAAAGCTACTAGTGCAATTTTCGCGTTCTGACATTAAAGTGTAGGCGCCGACTCACACTTTCTCCAGGCGCGAACTGTCTAGTATTTTTGATATTTATATCGTTTAACGCTAATATATAACTGAGAGATAATGATTACGCAATATTTTGCTCGATTAGACGTCTTTAGCCAGGCAGAGTATAATATTTTTCCTTAAGTTATGGGAATAGAAAGATCGTGAAAGGGGGTATAGCTCAGTCGTAGAGCATTCGACTGCAGATCGAGAGGTCCCCGGTTCAATCCCGGGTGCCCCCTTCATTTTTCAGTATCTCGAAAAAACAAATGACGGTTGTCGCGGTGAGTTGCAAATAACATGTTTCAGATGCACTCCGCACGCCATACCGAAGGCTTTGGAGCAACATTTCAATGGGGGGATCGCAGCCCAGGCTCTTGCAGGTCATCGTCCTCCCGCCATGCGGTCGAACTGTACGAAATCCACTTGCTTGGGGGAAGAATCTTGTACACTGAATTTTATAGAATATGGTGATAGGCAAAAGTTTTCGTGTACTGCTGCACGGAGAAACAAAAATTGGAGGAGCTGGGATTTGAACCCAGGACTTTCTGCATGCGAAGCAGACACTCTACCACTGAGTTACACCCCCGCCAGAGCAACTACATCTGGGACGAGTCTCTCGTGGATCCTACTGTCATTATTTCTTAGGTTTGAACGGTACAGTAAGTGTTCGAGGAACCTATTCATGACAAGACCTCAGCAGCGTCGACTCCGTGGCGCAACGGTAGCGCGTCTGACTCCAGATCAGAAGGTTGCGTGTTCAAATCACGTCGGGGTCACAGTGAAATTTTCGTTTACGAAAGCCATAGGCGAGTATGTCAGTTTAATCAGATACCAAACGATTACAGAGAACGGACGAACAGAACTTGCTTGAAAAAAGCTACTAGTGCAATTTTCGCGTTCTGACATTAAAGTGTAGGCGCCGACTCACACTTTCTCCAGGCGCGAACTGTCTAGTATTTTTGATATTTATATCGTTTAACGCTAATATATAACTGAGAGATAATGATTACGCAATATTTTGCTCGATTAGACGTCTTTAGCCAGGCAGAGTATAATATTTTTCCTTAAGTTATGGGAATAGAAAGATCGTGAAAGGGGGTATAGCTCAGTCGTAGAGCATTCGACTGCAGATCGAGAGGTCCCCGGTTC